>NC_051325.1:64684338-64810655 GCF_015220235.1 Choloepus didactylus | reverse complement strand
CCAGCGCTCGTCAACTGTAACCGTAACGCAGGGCCAGGGTTTCCCTGCTTTCCATCAGTGTCGCCCGCTGGAGAACGTCTTCCCTGAGGGCAGGGCGCCTCGGGCCCCTTCCTGGCTCATCCCAGATCGGTCCGGCCCTGGGCACGTGAATGGGGGAACAAATGAAGGTGTCTGGTGGGCCTAGCCCCTCCTGGCTCCTTGAGGTGGGCTGTGGGGCCACCAGCCCCCACCCTGAACCCACCCCACCTCTCCGAGGTCCTTGGCAGAGCCAGAGATGGGAGCAAGTGGGGGCCCCATCAGAAGGGGCCCCGGCGAGGTGGTCCCGGAAGCAGGTCCTGGAGGCTTTGTGCACAGCGACCCGTCTGCAGTCACGGCACAGGTGTGTTTTCCGGGCGGGCCCTGCAGTGTAAGGCACCGCACGGAGGGTCGTGCCTGGAGGGCAGGACCTTGGCCGCCCCGCCTGGCCCTGGCCGTGCTGCCCTCAGTGCCCACTGCGAGTGGCTCCCGGAACCTGCCGTCCCCCACTGGCCCAAGGCCGCCTCTCAGGAGGGCCCCAGGTGCCAGCAGCTAGGAGAGGAGGTCACGCCCAGGGGCCTCCACCAGGGAGCAGGGCCCAGTGTGGATGGCGGGGCCCGTGGGCTGCCCTGAGGGCCCCTGCGGGGGTCACCACCGACTTCCCCAAGCTCCAGCGACTACGGGGGGAGCTGGGGCCGGAAGGGGCCCCCGGGCCCAGGAGGAGCCCAGCCCAGGAAGAACCTCTGAGGACCAGCCCCTCGGGAGGCCCCTCCGGGCCGCCCACCCTCCGGGCCGTCCCAGCAGCCCGAGTGAGGCTCCCCCCAGTGGGGCAGGGCCAGGCATCCAGGGCCCAGCCCCCAGAAGGCCAGTGCACGCTGGCCAGGCGGAGCCCATCGGATTCTGCACCCCAGAATTTGGGAATGACCTCAGGGGACGGGGCTGTCCCCGACATTCCCCAAGAGTGTCACAGACGACTGATGAAATCATCAGGCTTAAGTCGTGCCTCGTGTGCGTGGGACATGCTCACTTGCTCAACAGAAACATTTTCAATATTGCACAATTTGTGAAGCCTGTACTGATGTTTATCATTTTTTAATATTCTGAGGACCTCAGAGCATGGCCATGGGCAGGACCCCTTGGCTCTGACCCCCGAGGGGCCTGGCAGCGGGCATGGGGGGGCCAAGTTGAGCCCAGAACCTGCTGCAGGCAGAAGAGAGAGGGCAAGGCAGAGCGAGGGGAGTCTGGGGGGTCAGGGCAGGGGAGGAGGGGGACGGAGAGAGAGACGGGAGACGAGGAGGGGGGCACCAGGGACCCTGGCCCTGCCTCCGGACAGCCTCAGACCCCCCCGTTCCTGGCTGCCTGACTGAGGACCCGTCGTCGCCCACACCCCGTGATTTCTGAGGGACAGGCCCCGAGCAGCCTCTGGGACGTGCACGACCCCCTCACGCGTGTCCCTGAGCCCCGGCCCCACCCCGCCCGCTGCAGGCTGCCGTCCCCTCCCCTGGCGCGTAGTAGATGGCGGCAGGTGGCGGAAGGAATGGACGCTGCCGAGTCCGACGGCGGCAAACAGTCCCCGGCGGTCAGAGAAGGCGGTGAGGAGTTTCTCGGAAGATGTCAGACTGAGCACAGAAACCGCTCAGTCCCGCGTCCTCCTGAAACCGGCGGTGATTTTCTGAGCACGCACCGTCCAGGCCGCCAGACGGGGCCTCCTCAGGACGTGCCGGGGAAAGATTCAGGGCCTTCAGCCCGGCCGCGTCCACCTTCCTAACCAAAATACTTGCATCAACCCCTTCCTGCCTGCCCCTCGCTTAAGAGCAGACTCTGCCCTGGGCCGGGTTCTCGGGGCGCTGTCCCACACCATGGCCCCGGGACTCCGGAGAGGCCGGGAGCACTCACGGCCGCGTTCAGATAAATCAGCCTTGTTTATTTTACGGACAAGAGAGATTAAACACTCAAAAACGATGTAAGTCTATGCACCCCAAGTCCCAGAAGCACCCAGCTGGCCCTGCTCCCCTTGCAGGAGCTGAGGGAGGGGTCTCCGGCTCAGCAGACGGCACCCCCAGGCCCCCGACTGCAGGCTGGGCGCCCCGAGGAGGAAACAGGGGTCCCGGGGCCTGTGGCCGAGATGAGCTCAGTCTGGGCCTGGGGCCTGGGGGTGAGTCCCAGCTCCCGTCTGAGCAGTGGGGAGCACGGTGCACTCTCAGTCTCCGTGCCTCAGTCTCCCCGTCTACAGCGGTGACAGCAGTGCCCCTGCCACGACCGCTGTGAAGGTGAAGGTCAGTACCGACTCCCAAGATGCTCACTGCTTTCTCTCCGTCGTCTCTGTGTCCTCGGGTACCTCTGCAAGGCCCACGCAGCCTCCGTGCCATCCGAGAGGACCCGGCCGGGCCGTCTTCTCTCCCGTGCCCTTGCCCAGGAGGGGCCCTGTGGAGTTCGGCTCGGCCACGACAGGCTCCACGCCTTGTCCCGGGTGCTCCCTGCACACTGCAGCAGGCAGGGGACAGAGCCACCCCGGTCACTCCTGCAGAGCCCGAAGGGGGCGCAGTCCCTTGGGGCCAGTGAGGAGGGGACGCTGCTCACACATCCTCATGGACATCCCGGCCGTGCCCCCCATCCCCCACGGGCTCCCCACTGCCCGTCCTCAGTTCTGTCTCGCCCACCCTGGGCCGTGTCCCCGCCTCCTGCTGCCTCTCGCCGTGCCCACTCTGCCCCCGTCAGGCTCCCAACCTGCTGCCACCCTCAGGGCCACACGCCTGGCCTCAGTCGCCCCACGCAGGCCCCCTCCCCCCAGAACCCTCCGTGGCTCCCCTCTGCCCAGGCCTGGAGGCCCTGAGCCACCCCCAGCCTCACCTGCCTGGCCACTCCAGCCCTCCACGACCTCGGGGTGCTGAGTCCCCAACAGCCCTAAGGCTGTGCTCACAGGCCCTGAGGTGGGAGGGGGGAGAAACCCACCCAGTGCAGCCCCCTCCATACCCCTGCCAGCCCCCAGTCCTGCTGCCGCCTCTGGAACTCACCGCCCCCCTCGCCTCCCGGGGTCTCACACACGCACTTGCCCCAACAGTGGGGGCTCCTTATGTCTTCCCACACTCCCACCCCCACAGCTCTCGGCTTGGGGGGAAATCAGCAGAGCTCAGGAAAGAGCAGGCCTGGATGAAACCTCAGACAGACGGACACTTCGATGGATGTGCCACCCCCATGCCAGCCCCGCTGAGTGGGCAGGGCCCCCAGGGCCCCCCTGCACCCACGACTCCCACGTCTCATTAGCCAAGACATTTGAAAGGACCTGTCGGGTGGGACAATGGGCACTAAAAATACCCCAAGGCAGGCAGGATTTGCCAGTGACATCTGTAGGTTCTGTCCGGAGGAAGTTATAAATACTCAATAATGGTAATTCTGAGCTGTTCGTCATCGGGGACAGCAACGTCCTTTGCGGGGACAAGGATGTTTTTCCAGATTCATAATTTATTGCTCTTCACAGTTAAATCCAGCTACA
The DNA here is from genome assembly GCF_015220235.1 of Choloepus didactylus. NCBI lineage: Eukaryota > Metazoa > Chordata > Mammalia > Pilosa > Megalonychidae > Choloepus > Choloepus didactylus. The sequence goes on along the minus strand of NC_051325.1, from coordinate 64,807,147 downwards.
GGCAAAAAAAGAAAAAGGAAAAACAAAAAAAGCAAGGTCTCCCCCATGCTGCTGAGAGCCAGGGCCTCGGGGAAGATCCGGGTGGGGGCAGAATCCCCCTCTCCTGGCCCCCAGACCCACGTGAGGCCATCATCACTGTACCCAGCCTGCCCCCTCCGGCAGCCCCAACTCGGACAGAGGGCCCACCATGTGCACCCACGAATCTCAGGGTCACCCTCGATCCCCCAAATAGCAAGGCCAGTCACTTCTGCCTCCCAAGTGTGTCCTGATAGCGGCTCAGGCTCTGTTCCCTCCGGCCACCCCGGCCCAGGCCCTGCCCGTCGGGTGGCGACAGCCCCCCTCGGCTGCCCGTCCACCTGTCCAGGCCCCTGCAGAGGGCTCTCAGGGGAGCCCCACGGCCCTGCTCCCAGCACAGGCCCCCAACCCCAGCCAGGCCCACCTGTCTGTCCCAGACCCCCTCACCTCAGGGCCTTGCACACGCATCCCCCTGCCCGGAGCCTCCCCCTCCACCTGCCCCACAGCCCTCGGCCTCAGCCTTGTCCGTCCTGGTGGAGAGGCCAGTCTGTGGTGCCATGTCTCCCTTGGAGCTCGGCTCATGCCCACAAATGTGGGCTCGTCTCTGTCCTGCAGCCGTCACCGCACCCCCGGGCCCGGCACACAGCAAGTGCGCAGTGTGGCACTGCTGGGGAAACCAGACCACACGGTGCCTACTGGAGTGTCCCCCAGGGCCGCCATGAATGGACCTCACAGTCCCCCCTGGAGTGTCCCACACGGTCCCCGCTGGACTGTCTCCTGCACCCCCCAGGGTGCCTGGTGGGTGGTGCCCGGCTGAGCCCACAGCGAGGGGACGGGCCGTGGGACCCGGCGACCGTGAAGCCCTCCCCGTCATGGCCCGGCCTCCAGGCTCTGCGGAGGTGAGTGCACCTGGCTCGTCACGGGGAAGGCGAGAGGTCACGGCTCCAAGGAGCAGCCAAAGCAATGACGGGGCGGCCCACCCACCCCTCAGCCGGCCTCGGAGCCTCGGGGGCCTCGGAACCCCTCACCACCCCCAGACCTGCCAGATGACGCCAAACACTCCCCCTCACCACGTCCTGCGCAGCCCCCTCCCTTTTCTCCCATACCCAAAGGGTCAGGCCAGGCTCCCTGTGACCACCCACCCCTGCTCAGAGGAGACCCTTGGGCCTTGAGGGAGGGGTCCCGTGACCCCCAGCTCCCACCCCTGCCGAGGGCCTCCGTGTGAGTTCCAGAACCGAGGCCCCAGCTCGCGGGCAGGAGTGGGCAGCCCAAGCTGCTGGCTCGGGGTCCAGCCTCGGGCCCCACCCCACGGGTCCGCCACCTGCTCTGCGAGTCGCCCTCCCTGAGCCTCGGCTACGTAAGTGTCCAGACCGGGGTGGCCGTGAGTGTCAGAGAAGATGGAGGCCCGGGGGCCGCCCCAGGGGGCAGCGGCGAGGGCCAGGGCCTGGGCTTCTAAGGCGGCCAAGGGGAGGCTGGGGGGTTCTGAACCCCAGGAGACCCTCCCAGATACGACATGGGACATTAATGCAGGTTTGGCTTCTTCACTCTGGGCAGCCAGGGGGGCAGTTACTGCGTCAGGACCACAGGCTGAGACATGCTCTGCAGACCCCACTCCTCAGGGGGGCAGGTCTCCCCTCGCCGCGGGGGTCCGGCTGCCTCCCTCCACCCCCCACCCTCCAGCCTCCCCTTTCACAGCAGGCCAGAGACACACACACCCTCACACGCACAACCTCACACGCACACGTGCACTCACACACCCTCACGTGTACACACACCCTCACACACCCTCACGTGTACACACCCTCACACACACACCCTCAGATGCACACACACTCCCATAACCCTCACGTGCACACACACCCTCACACGCACACCCTCACACGCACACCCTCACACGCACACACGCTCCCATACACCTTCATGTGTACACACACCCTCACACGCACACGTGCTCACACACCCTCACGTGTACACACCCTCACATGCACACATGAGCTCACACACCCTCACATGTACACACACTCACACACACCCTCACACGCACACCTTCACACGCGCAAATGCTCACACCTCACATGTACACACACCCTCACACGCAACACACTCCCATACACCCTCACGTGCACACACACCCTCACATGCAACCCTCACACATGCACACGCTCACACACCCTCACATGTACATACACCCTCACATGCACACCCTCACACACACACTCTCACACACCCTCACGTGTACACACACCCTCACATGCACACCCTCACATGCACAACGCTCCCCATACACCTTCACGTGTACACACACCCTCACACACACACACGCTCCCATACACCCTCATGTGTACACACACACACGCACACACCCTCACACGCACACACACTCTCACACACCCTCACGTGTACACACACCCTCATGCACGCCCTCACATGCGCACATGCGCTCACACACCCTCACATGTACACACACTCACGCACCCCCTCACACGCACATCCTCACATGTGCACACGCTCTCACACGCACACCCTCACACGCACATACACTCTCACATACCCTCATGTGTACGCACACCCTCACACGTGCACATGCGCTCACACACCCTCACATGTACACACCCTCACACGACAACGCTCCCGTACACCCTCACGTGTACACACATCCTCACACACACACACATGCACTCACACACCCACATGTACACACACTCACACCCTCACACACACACACTCTCACTCACCCTCATGTGTACACGCACTCACACACGCCCTCACATGCACACACCCTCACAACCCTCTCATGTACACACACTCGCACACCCTCACACACACCCTCACATGCACACGTGCACTCACACAATGCACACATGCACTCACAACCCTCGTGTACACACACCCTCACGCACACCCTCGCACATGCACATGCACTCACACACCCTCATGCGTACACACTCATACACACCCTTTCACGCATGCACACTCTCCCACACACTCTCATGTGCAGTATGCGCTCACCCTTGTGTGCACGCATATGCACGCACACACACCCTCACATACACACACACTCTCACACACCCTCACATGTACACACACACACCCTTGCGTGCACACGTGTTCACACACACAGGACTGCTTATGGACATCCCCTGGGATGAGACATCTGAAATCTGAATTTGAGCCTTGAGTGAAGGTGAACCCTGGGTGAACCCCCTTCCAGCCCACTCCCCTTCTGATGCAGATTGGGAAGCCCCCTTGAGAGGAGCTGTGCCTGCCCAGCGGGGCCCCACCAGCAGGGTCCTGGGGGGCCACCCCACCCAGTCCACCGCAGCTCTAGGAGAAACGGGCGGCGGCGCTGTGTGGAGGCGGCGTCTTAACTGCCCGAGGGGAGGAGCATGGCCCCATCATGGGGGCTGCCGGCAGGGGACAGCCTGCGTCGGGCCCGGGGTGGGGAGTGGCACACACACTCAACACCCTCACGTGCACACACGTGCTCACACACACCTTCACATGCACACGTGCTCTCATGCACACTGTCATGTGCACACACACACACACCCTCACGTGCACACACGTGCTCTCACACACCCTCACATGTACAGATGTGCTCACACACACATGCACCCTCACACGCACACACGCTTTCACACACACCCTCACATGCACACACGTGCTCACACACACCCTCACATGTACAGATGTGCTCACACACACCTTCACGTGCACACACATTCACACATCCTCACTGCACACACGCTCTCACACACCTCGTGTGCACACACCTGAGGCTGGAGGCCACTGCGTGTGTCCTGGAGCCTGCGGGTGCTGGGCCTGAGGTTACAGTGGGGAGGGGGCCACTGAGGATGTTGAGGACGTGGCGGTGCCAAGGCTCTGGGGTGTCTTCTGTGGTTTCCCTTCTGCTTGAACAGGAGGCTCAGGAGGCCCCACTTCCGGAGATGCTGGTGAGTCGGAGCCAAGTGGGTCCTCAGGGGTCAGCTGGTCCAGGGGTTCTCAGAGTGTCGCCACGGGCCTCATGGCTAGCTGAACTGGGGGTGCCACATTCATGGCACCCGTGGCTGCTGCCAGCACCCCTCCCTCCCCCAGGTACCCATTTCCCAGTCTCTCTGGGGACGCAGCTCCCTTCATAAACACAACTGTTTGCACAGTTTGGAGAAAAACCTTAATTCAGTGCTTTGTAGCCCTGAGACATGGGGGGGTCCAACCTGGGGCCAGACACCTACAGCTTCAGCTGACACATCCGGAAACGAGGCCAAAGGAGATGCACAGGGTCCCAGGCACCTCGGCAGAGAGGAGGGGCTGGGTGTCTCCAGCTCCCAGGGACACAAGACTCTCCAGAGCACAGGAACCCCTGAAAACACAGGGCTCCCCAAGCACAGGTTCCCCCAAAGCCAAGGACCCCCCAAAACAAGGACCCCCTCCAAAGCCCAAGACCCCCAAGGTACAGAACCCCCCAAAGCCTAGGACCTCACAAAACACAGGATCCGCAAACTCCAGGTCCCCCAAGCACAGGACCCCCCTGACACAGGGCAGTGCTGCTGCCATGGCCACAGCTCCCACCTTGGGTGACCCCTGTCAAGATGCTGTGGCCCACAGCCCCGTTCTCTGCCCTTCTGGGCTGGGCCAGGGTCACCAACCTCAAACCAGAGTACAACTCAGAGCCCCCGATGCAGCCCCCCGCCTGCTCCCTGGTCACCAAACCCACCCTCACACGACCCTGTGGGCCTGGGCCTTCCTAACCCGGGCACAGCCCACCCCTCATTGCCCTGTCACTGGGGGTCCCACTGTCAGAAACGACCCCGTCGCTGTCCTCACCTGGGGTATGGACAGAGGAGTGGGCAGCGGGTGCGACTAACTGTAGCTACCCGGGCAGGCCGAGCATCCCCAAGGCTCCCAGTCGCAGCAGCGGGTCCACCCTGAAAGTGGCCACGAGGCCCCCATGTCCCCTGGGTGCTGGGTCCTCGCGGCCAGAGCATGCGGTGCCCGGGCCATGCCGGCTGGACCTGCCACGGCCCCGGGGGGCGAGGGCGCAGGTCGAGGCTCAGCTCACAGGACTGGGGCTGGGTTGCCTCATTCCCCATTTTTGTCCCCAAACCAACAAGAGTGTGAGGCTCAGCATGAATGGCCACTAAGTGGACGAGAGACTGAGGGACAAATCTGCCACGGCCGCACCCGGGCGGTCAGGAAGGGCAGGGAGGAGGGGGCCTGGCTGGGGCAGCTGGCTTGAGGGGGCAGTGGGGACAAGACTTGGAGAGTGGGAGGGTGGTGCAGAGAGCAGGAGGGGCGAGCCTGGGCCCACCCCCAGTTGCTCCCAAACCCAGCTGCAGACCTCAGCCACTGTCACCACACACATCAGGGACAAAGGGCTGAGTCAGCGTCTGGGGGCGACAAGGCACCCTCAGAGCATGCAGCCCATGGGCCGACCCCCCACTGCAGTGGCTGGTGCAGCGGGTGTCCACGCAGCTCCCCAGCAGCCTCCGTGTTCCCAGCCCCCAGACGGGGCAGGGCTGCGCCAGCCTCTGCTGCCAGGCAGAGCCCCGAGGTGTCGGCTGATGTCCCCGCCGGGCGAGCACGGGGCCTGGTGAGAGGCCAGCAGGTGGGGGCAGGGGGAGACTCACACTTTCCCATGACGGCTCTGTAACCAGGGCTGCTAGAAGGACCCCGTAAGTGGAGGGGACCCCAACACTCTCAGGGTCTGCGTCTCAGAGCAGGGGTCAGCAGAGACAAAAGGGGAGGGAGGAGGCAAGGAGAGTGCCAGGCAAGGTCACTGTAATAAGTACATCCCCTGCTCCCTCTGAGGGGGTGGCAGGCCACCCCAGTGCCCTCGGAGACCCCAGAAAGTAGCCATGGGCTCCTCACCACATCCCAACCCCACTGCCAACCCAGGCTGGGCTGAATAAGCAGGACACACTGAGGGGACAAGTGAGAACTTGGACAGATGGATGAACAGAGAGATGGAAGGATGGATGGATGGATGGATGGGCAGATGGGTGAATAGATGCGCAGACAGGAGGATGGTTGGATGGATGAACAGAAGGACAGATGAATGATTGGAAGGATGGAGAGATGGATGGATGGAGGGATGGATATATGAATGGGAAGATGGAGGGATGATGGATGGACAGGTGGATGGACGGATGGGTAAAAGGATGCATAAACAGGTGAACAAATGGATGGATGGACAGATGGACGATTGGAAAGATGGAGAGATGGATAGAGGGACTGATGGATGGATGGATGGTTAGATGGATGGACAAATGGACAGATGTAGGGACAAATAGAGGGACAGATGGAGACACTTGGGTCCCCTCCCCTGGGAGGGACCTGCTCCCCGACATTTACTCGAGTGCCTGCTGTTGGGAGCACCCTGTGAGCCTCACCCACTGGGCCAGCAACTGGACAGAGTGGTGAGCGCAAACCACTGGCCCTGGCCCCTGCGAGTGTCCACAGGCTTGAACGCCACACGGTCGGCAGGGAAGGGGGTGCAGGAGCAGGACCTGCCAGACCCCCGCATGTGAATCCCAGCTCGGCACCTCCCATCTGTGTGGCCTCAGGCAGGCGGCTTAACCTCTCTGTGCATCTCTTTCGGCAAATTGGCCTTGGGGGTGGCTGGGGCTTGTCAGTGTGAGGGATGTGGGAGAAGGAAAAGGGGCAAATGGGGGCCGGACAGCCAGGCTGCCACACTACGGGATCCCAAGCGGTCAAAGGCGCTGCCAGTGGGGACGTCCCAAGATGACCCGCTCCCGGCACAAACCACCTGCTGGCTGACACCCGCCTGAGGCCACAGTTTCCTGGGGTCCATGGGCTGGGGGGTCGTCACCCAGACCAGGTCCTAGAAGGACAGACACCTCCAGGGGGCCTTGGCTGCCTGGGGCAGGGGAGTTTCTGCTCCATTTCTATCTTAGGAGAACGCACTCCTGTATTACCTGTGTCATTAAAAATTAACTTCAGAAAATGAAGGCAGCAAGCCCAGTGCCCAAGAGAAGCGAAAACCTACGTCCACGTGGAAGCTGGGACACCAGTGCCCACAGCAGTTATGGGTACCGGCCACCAGGTGTCCATCGACGGATGGACAGACGGACAAACCACAGTGCGTCTGTGCACCAGAAGGCGGCCCTGAGGCCTGCCGCAGCGTGGACGACCAGGGAGGGTGAGCGAAATGAGGGAGGCCAGAGACGAGAGGTCACGACGTGGGGGAAGCCAATTCTAGGAGAGGGTCAGGGAGGGCGGATCCCCGGGACGGAAGTGGGTGTGTGGGAGCTGGGGAGTGGGGGGCACTGGGAGGTGTGGGCTTCCTTGCGGGGTAGTGAGGACGTTCTGGAACGAGAGAGTGGTGAAGGTTGCACGTATCTGTGAACACATGAAAACCGTTGGCTTGTGCACTTCAAGTCAGTGCCTTACGTCCAAAGCTGGGACCGAAACACAGCCCCTGCCGGCCAGCACTCGAGGCCTCGTGGCCAACGGAGGGAGGGGAGCCGGTCCCCCGCAGATGGTTCCATGCTCCCGGGGGTCCCAGACCCGCACGGCTGCTCCAAGGCCACCCTCCGCTGCCCGTCCCTCGGTGGCAAGTGCTGGCTGCGGCGGAAGGGACGCCATCGTGCGTCGTTGGGAGAGGGTGAAATGGTGCAGCCGCTGCAGAAGACAGTTTGATGTTTCCTCAGAAAGTTCAACAGAGAATTGCCGTCGCTAATGAGTGAGCGTTGGTTTGGGATGGAGAGAATGGTCTGGACATGGACCGTGGTGACAGCCACACAGTCTTGTCGATGTACTCAGTGTCCAAGAAATGTCCACTTCAAATGGTTAAAATGATTTTTCTTTTATGTATATTTTACCACCATTAAACATTTTTTATTTTTTTAAAAAAGAGTGTTTGTAGTATGCTACCTTTTGTGTAACAAAGAAGGAGAAATTAAAAAATACCCACAGTGAGATGCTAGTTCATACACACCAAAATGGCTATTATTTAAAAGGAAGGAAGGGGGGGAAAGAAAGAGAGAGAGACAGAAAGAAAGAGAGAGAGAGAGAGAGAGAGAGAGAGAGAGAGAGAGAGAGAGAGAAGAAAGAAAAAGAAAGAAAGAAAGAAAGAAAAGAAAGAAAGAAAGAAAGAAAGAAAGAAAGAAAGGAAACAGCTAGCGTTGGGAGGATGTGGAGAAACAGGCACCCTCGTGCCCTGGTGGTGGGAGAGTAAAATGGAGCCGCCGCTGTGGAAGACGGTTTGGTGGCTCCCCAGAAAGTCTAGAACTTCCATGTGATCCAGCAATCCCACACCTGGCGTCGGGAGCAGGGGCTCAACACGTACCCGGGCACCAGTGCCCGCAGCAGAATTATGCACAATCACCAAATGATGGCAGCAACCCAGGGGCCGCCAGCGGACGGCGGATACACAGAACGTGGTCCACCCAGACGATGGGCTATTTTCATTGCACACAGAAAGGAACAAAGCTCTGCTCCGTGCGACAATGTGGGTGAATCTGGGAGACGTCCTGCTGCGAGAAACAAGCCCGACACACAGGGGCAAACACTGTATGACTTTTCCTCCCTGAAGTAACTAGAATACGAGATTCCTAGAGATAGAAAGCAGATCCCAGGTTAGCAGGGCGGTGGGCCTGGGGAGTCAAGTGTTAACGTACACTGGGTCCCAGCTGTCGGAGCCACTGGGTCCTGCTCCCAAGGGGATCTGGGGATCTGCTCACGGCTGCGCGGGGGGTGAGTCTCAGAAGGCGGTGTCCGCACGCTCGGCCCTGCTTCCTGAGGCCCTCTCTGCCTCCCGCCATGGCTAATAAAGTCAGGAAATCCCAAACACAACATGGGATTGCGGGTGCAAAACAGATTAAAAACCACAAGTGATACCAAGGAAAAGTAGTAAGATTGGGGCGATGGATGTCCTGTGACTTGAAATGCACACGGTGTTTTCCTTCTGTGGCTCTAACCTCCACTCCCAGAAGGAAATTCCAGAAGAAAAATTTCTCCATTCTTTTGTTCTATGAATTATTCTCCTGAAGGAACGATGATGTTAAATGACAACACTCTTTGGGATATTTGTTTAAATATTGTCAAAAGCAGATAAATTTTATATGAAAAAGCATGATTATGTATACCTACACACAAATCCATATATGCACACACACGTATTCATGGAGAAAGAAAGAGAAAACACTAAAACCCTCAAGATACCATGTGAAAACCTGCCTTTATCCAGCTGTGACTAGAGATGAACAAAGTCTTGGAAATCCCAGGTATTCCAACTACCTTTTGCATAACAGTTAGTTTGCAATGAGTTTTTGTCATTTGCATCTAAGACAGTCCAGAATACATAACCATATGAATAAAGTTGGCACACATAAATAGTTAATGGTGCAGAGTTTCTTTTGGGGGAGATTGAAAAGTTTTGGTAAAGGATGCTGAGGTGGTAGCACCAAACTGTGCGCTTGGAAGTGGTTACAATGGGAAACTTTAGGTTGTATGTTACCAGAATACGAATTTTAAAAAAGATCTCATAGAACTGTGTAACACAGAGTGGACCCTGATGTAAACCACAGACTATAATTAACAACGCAGTTATAATAATATGGACTCATTGATTATAACAAAGTTACAAACTGTGGGAGGCAGCAGGTATGAACTCTTTTTTCTGCTGGATGTTTCCGTAAACCTGCAACTGCTCCAATAAGAAAGAGAGTTTCCAAATCTGCTTCGGTGCCAGCCGTGCGCCCCTCCTGGTCCCGAGGGAAGGGGACAGCGCCCTGTCCCCCGGGGTGAGTCCCGGAGTGGGGCCGAGGGTGCACACGGCGAAGGCTGAGCTCCGGGCAGGGGCCTGCGGGCAGCAGCCTGGCTGGGGGGCGGCGAGGCCGGGGGGTGCAGACCAGGTCCGAGGTGGCCCCAGGAGGACGGTGGCTTCTCTCTGAGCAGGTGGGAGCTGTGACGTCCTGAGGTGACAAGGACTCTCTGCCTCCTTCTGGAGAACAGGCAGGGGACACGTTCCACGCAGCAGCTGCCCAGGGACCCTGCCCCCCACCTGGTGGCCCCTCACTGATCCCTGACGAGCCACGGGGAGGATGAAAAGGGCGTCTCGAGCGTGGAAGGAGGCAGCGGCGCTGAGCACTCCATTCTCCGTGAGCAGCCGAGGACCCGCTCAGATGCAGAGACACCGCACACAGGTGACGCTGAGAGGAGACGCAGGCATCTCAGCAGGGGGGAGCCCTAGAGGCCGAGGGGTCTCCACAAGAGCTTCTCTGAGAGGCAGCAGCCGGTGGGCAAAGGTCTCCCTGCCGGGTCATCGTTCGCTCGCTCGCTCCTTCCTCCGCGGTTGTGCTCAGCTCAGCCCTGGGCCGACGGGGAGGACGGAGAGGCCACATGGCTGCCAGTGTCCCCCTCCCGAGGTGTTCTCGGGGTCCCATGGAAGGAGGTAACCCGTGTCTCTGTTCTGTAAATGCCGCGTTGCGAGGTTCTGGGAGCCCGAGTGCGCCTGCTCCCATGTGCTCCCACCAGGCCCCCGACTCCTGGGCTCCGAGCTCCAGGAACGCCGCTGTCCCATCAGCCAGGGCCCTCTGGGTGGCACCAACGTCCGTGCCTGGGGCCCCACTGGCTCCCAGGGCTCTGTCCAGGTGGGTCCTGGGTCTCCAGGGCCAGATCCAGCCCATGCACTGGGCAGACATGGCAGGAAGCCTCTCCCAGCTTAGCTGTGGGTACCAGTTGGGGCCTCCAGGCTCAGAGGAGGAAGTTCACAGCTCAGTCTCCCCAGAACCCCACTCACTTGGGGGTGACCTTGGCCAGGCCCCATCGCCTCTCAGACCCTCAGTGTCTTCCTCTGAGGGTGAGGGGGATGAGCCCTTGTCCTTGTCCCACGGTGCAGTGAGTGTCAGGTCACATGAGGAAACCGAGCGTACAGCTCTTAGCACACGCCAGGAAAATGTCGGGGCTCAGTCACCGCCTGCAAGCGACAGGATGATGAGCTGAGGGTGAGGAAGGCTCTGCTCCCAAGATCAGCAATGGCCATAGCTGCTGCCCAAGGCCACAGGGTGCCATGAGGTCCGCAGGCGAAACCTGGCAGCACCCTCTCGAGACCCCCGCTCCCGCCTCGTCTCCCTCCACTCCGGCCCCCGCCCCAGGTTCCGGCCACAGCGGCCGACCCTTGCATCCTCCCAGAGCGCCAAGGCCCTTCCCCTCGGGCCCTGCTCTTCCCCGTGCCCCGGGCGGTCCTCGGCTCTGGCGCTCTCCACAGCCTTCCCCGTCGCAGAACGGCCTTTCTGGAGTGCAGAGGTCCCCACCTCTGGGTCCCGGGCCTGTCGGGGCCTATGTCACCCTCCTTGTCCCATTTATCTGCATCCCCTGTGGGACGGACACACGCCGTCTCGCCCTCTGCCGCCTCCAGCCCCCAGCACACAGGAGGGACAGAGCCCGCCCGCGTGGCAGACAGGTGGGCAGCTGCGGGTGCCTCTCCCAGGGCCACCACGGCCGTCGAGGAGCCGCGTCCTCCCTCCAGGTCGGGGCAGCCCTGGATGAGCCCTCGCGCAGCCCCCGCCCCAGGCCCCAGCAGGCCGGTCCCTCCCAGGGCGACAGCAGCGTGCGGGACGCGGCTCCGCAGCCCCCAGCCTCGGAGGGACGGAGGTGGCCTTCCCTGCCCAGCGTCTTTTTTCCTCTCCAGGAAGCGAAACGTTTGCTCAGTGCCTTTGATCTCCCGCGAGACTCTGTGGCTTCTGCGGCCGGTTGGCCGCGGCATTGACAATTGTTTATTAGTTTTAAAATAGCCGAAACGCACATCAAACATTCCACATGCTAGAAAAATGTTTATGAAGTGTTATCATCATTCATGTAGCAGCCGAAAATGCGCCGGACCACACAGGCCTCGGGCCGCCCCGCCCGTGGCGAGCAGGGTGCCCGCAGCCCAGCCCCCGACCAGGCCGGGGAGCCCACCCCAGGGCCCCCAGCACCGGATTCCAGGGAGGGAGGAGCCCACCCACCTCCCACTTTAAAACAAAAGGTTGGTGGGGTCCCCTCTCCTGCTGGGGGGTCGGTGACACTTCAGGGTCTGAACCCAGGCCCCCCATGTTCCGGTCGCGGGGGGGGGCACCTCCCCTGGTTTCCCATGTGCTCCCCTCCTGGGCGACTCTTCTGCAGCCTCCGAGGCGGGAGCCCTGACTGGTCTGCGCCCAGGGGGCTGGAGCGGGGTGCCCCCCGGGGACGACCACACATCTGGAGGCCTGAGGGTCAGCGGGGGTTGCCAGAAGGGCCCTTGGTGCGTTCTGCCTCCCAGGCCAGCCCCTGGGTGCCTGGGGGGGGGGGGGACACAGGCTGTCCCCCCTCCCTGGCCCACACTTCAGCAGGTGACAACAGTGCCAGCAGCCACGGGGTCGCCTGAGACGTGTCCTTCATGGCTGAGGGGTGCGTGGGCCGAGACATGCTGCTCCCCAAATATGAGGCCAATGCAGCTGGGTGGGGGGCACGTGAGACGGGCCTGAGGGAGGAGGATGCCAGCATGGCCGGGCAGGACGGGACGGGCAGGAGAGGGCACGGTACGGGGCCGGCGAGCAGGACCAGACCCCAGCGCAGCTAGAGACGCAGCGGGCTTCGGGACGCAGAGGGGGTGGGGGTGGGGGTGGCACACAGAGCCCGCCTGCCTGGGTGGGTGGGGGGGTGGCAGCACTCACATCAGGGTGTGGGCAACAGGCTTGGCATGCTCGGGGGGCCTCCTCTCCTCTCCGAGCCTGTTTTCTTATCTTGAGATGGGGAACGGCCATGGGAACGCCTAAAATTGAAAGGCCCAACAACAGCCAGTGCTGACCGAGACGCCGGGGGCCGAAGCCCCGCTCCCCACAGGAGGGACGATAAACGGGTGCAGCCACCCCAGAAAACGGGCCCCTACATTTGTCGGAGGGAGGCCCTGTGTCCACGCAGAAACCTGCACGCGGATGTTTGCGCTCCACGCCCAATCGCCAAAAAGCGGAGATGACCCAAACGTCCGTCACCAACTGAGGGTCAAACAAACCAAGATCCGTCTGCACAGCGGACGCCTCCCAACAAAAAAGCAGAATAAGCCGCCATGTGGTGAATCTCCAGAACATTATGCTAACTACAAGCAGGCAGGCACAGAAGACTGCCTACCACCGGGTCAATGCAGACGAGAGTCTACAAGAGGCAAAAGTAATCTGTACAGCAGAAAGCAGACCAGGGATTGCCTCTGAGCATCGGCTAGAGAAAGGCATGAGGGAGCCAGCCAGGTGACGGGACACCTTATGCTGCGCTCCAGGCAGCTCCACGACTATGCTCCCAGCTGTACTCCATGACTATGCTCCCAATTGTGCTCTGTGGCTGTGCTCCACGGCTGTGCTCCACAGCTATGCTCCCAGCTGTAGCTGTAGCTATGCTCTGTGGCTGTGCTCCCTGCTGTGCTCCCAGCTGTGCTCCCAGCTGTTGTTCTCAGCTGTGTTTCACAGCCACGCTCCACGGCTGTGCTCCCAGCTGTGCTCTGCAGCTGTCCTCCATGGCTGTGCTCCACAGTGAGCTCCCAGCTGTGCTCTGCCCTGTGCTCCATGGCTGTGTTCCGCAGCTGTCCTCCACGGCTGTGCTCCCAGCTGTGCCTGCTGGGCGAAACCCATCCAACTGAACACTTCCCACTGAATGTTCTACGACAGGAATTGTTCAGCAAGGCCCCTGTCCAGGTGAACGCTCAAGAAAGTTACTCTTCCATCAGAGCTCTGGGGGCTGCAGGGAAAATGTGCCTCAAACCGAGAGCAAAGGTCTGGAAGGTCCTAACCTGACATGTCTGTGTTCCAGCAGCCTCCCTCGGGCGCAACACGGGTGGCTTTGCATGTCCTGTCCACTCGCAGACCCCGACGTGGGGCAGAGGCCGGGACACCCCAGCCAGGCGGGAAAAGCAGGTCTCAGGCTCGATCCGTCCCGCACCCGACTGTGCCCGTGAGCGCCCACTGCAGGCACCCCGGGGGGCCTCGGCTCCGCTCAGGGCGCCCGCCCCACCCCGACCGGCCCCTTAATTGCCGCCTTGGCAGCAGATCATTCGAGCTGACCCGCAAGATAAAAACGCAAATTCTGGACCACCGTAAATCACCATCCGACAAGAGCGTGCAGTGGCCAGAAGAATTTCCTTCTGGAAAGAGCTCGCCCGGGTGAAAGCCAGTCCCCGAGCGTCCCCTGGGCACATGCAGCCCCCACGGCCCCTGCCCGGCCCCCACCCCACCCCGGGACCCTGTCAAGGACACGGACGCCGGGGTCTCTCGGCCGTGCTTCCCAGACCCTCGCGGAGCAGGGGTCACCGAGAGGCTGCCGGTGCCGAGCCGGCGGTGACAGACATCTCGGTCTCCCCTCCCAGGGCCTCATGCGTTAACTCTTTTTTTAAGGCCATAAAATTCTGACTTTTCATATTTTCAACTCTTGTTTCTCATAAAACAAAAATATTAGTATTTCTTTCAAAACATGACCCCATTAATGTATCTTTATGATGTGTGTGGGATGCGCCGTGCATGGCTGCGAGGGTCTGTTCCGGCATCTTCTCTGGACGTGGCTGCCCCTCCCGCGCTGCGGAGAGACGTGGGCTTCATTCCCTGTGACCTGTGACCTGCCCGTGGACAGCCCGGCCCGGGCCTGGGACCCCCCGTCACCGACGCCTCCGGCCCCCGCTCCGGCCCACCCGCCCTCCCCGGGCACCGCGGCTCAGGTCGGCCCGAGGGCCCGCAGCCTGCTCCGTCCCCGCCAAGGCCGGACCGGTCCCTGCAGCTGGAGGAGGCCGGAGGAGGCTGCAGCAGACGCGGCGCCCGGGGCCCTGCCACCCGGGGACGAGCGAGCAGTAAAACTCGTTTCAGGCTTCCCGGAGCCGGGCACAGAGGCCCAGAAAGGCTGCTCAGCTCCAGGCAGGGTCTTGAGGGGACAATGACAGCAACGCTGTGTTTCCACAGGCGAAAGAGTCCGTGTCCCCTGAGCCCACCCCCCAGCGCTGAGCCCGGAATGGCAGTGAGTGGACACAGCCTTGCACCTGCACATTTCAGCCCTGAGTTTCCATCTGATCACGGTTCCGCTTCTAGGCACACACCTAGGAGAAACGAAACGTGGGGCCATGTGAAACGTGTGCACGTAGTGGCATCCACGACAGCAAGATGCCCACTGGCGGACAGAAGGTTAAGCACAGGTGATCCCCCCACAGGCAATATCGCCAGCCACAAACAGGAGCCACGTTCTGACACCTGCTACAGCGCGGACGACGCTCAGAAGCAGGCTGGGTGGAGGGGCCAGGCCCAAGAGGACGTGTTCCCGGGCACCGCGTTCATCACCATGTTCACAAGCGGCAAATCCACAGACGGGAGGCTGATCGGGGGTTACCAGGACAGAAGCGGAGGGCCAGGGGGTCATCAGCTACTGGGTACAGGCTGCTTTTATGCAGTGATGGAAAAAGGTTTAGGAAATGTGTACATTTTGAATGCACTAAACACCACTTAATTGTACACTTGTAAGTGGTTCAGTGTACATTACATGAATTTCAACTCAACTTTAAAAATGGGGGAGAAGTGCACATCTGTGGGGGCTCACCGTGGACCAGACTTTGCCCCCACCCAGGAAACAGACCCCTGAGGAGCCCCCAGTGTCCTGAAAAGGTAGCCCGGGCTGTTGAGTTGGGAGTGGGCCGAGCCCCCAGCTGGCCGGCACCCAGCCCCTCGGCCCCATGCGCCCACTCTCCTGAGCCCCCGGCACAGCCGCCCCGTGGGGGGATCCGTCTCCCACACAGGCCCAGATACGAGCAAACCCTGGGCTCGACCACGGGAAGATTTCCAAGTCCAGCTGGTGCCCATCACACAAGAAGCCGAGCCACTCCTCACAATTTCTATTTTAGTTTTTATTTTTAACTTGTTTAAGGAGCACAATAGTCCTGCCGGGCTTAGGAAAAGCAGAAGCCCCCTGCCCCCACCTGTACCCACCTGGAAGTTCCCACCACCTAGGCAGCCCCTTCCGGCCCTTTCAGCGGGTTCTGTTGGCCTTTTCCTCCAATTTCTATCAGCAGACACGTCGGAACTTCTCCTGGTTAAAACCCGCGCGGCCTCTGACCCGCCCTGTGGGAGTGAGGTGTCCCCGCCCGACGGTGCCTGCCCCCCTCCACGGCCTCCCCCCTCCTCCCCAAATGTTTCCGAACACTCAAGGCTCACAGTTTTTACTACTGAAATGTTATTCGGAGCTGAGCCATGCAGTGTGCTAAAATTTGTTTCCTTTCTTGTACAATTTTTTGAACGACCTGGGGTTAATGGTTGTCGCGTGTGTTTTTCTATTTTCTTATCAGTAATTAATACCCCAGCTTGCGCCCCATTGTCATCTCTTCTCAATGCATTTGAGTCGGTCTTGAAGAACCACTCCCGCCGTCCCCACCACGGCTCCCCTCGTCCTGATGGGCTCCCCCTCTCCTGGGGCCTAGTTCTGTGCTCCCCTGGCTGACGCCCCCATTTGCTGGGACACAGACCCCCCAGCTCGGGAGGCAAGCCCCTGACTCCACCCTAATGCCTGATGGTGCTTCTGGGCTGAAGCCGTTTCTCCAGAAGGTGAAGGTTTCTCTCCACCACCTTCCAGCCTCTGACGGTGGGCTGAGTCCTGATCCTCTGCTGTGGCCCTCTTCTCCCTTTCTGGAAGCTTCTAGTTTGCCTTTTAATTCCAGGGGCTCTGAAACACTGTCCTAAAGTGTCCAGGTATGGGGTCTTGTTCATTTCACTACACACAGAGTCTTCCCTTTGGGGGAAATTTACTTCTATTATTTCTTCAGACTTGGAATCTCTTCCAGATCTCCCCATTCATTCATTCATTTAAGAAATTTTTTTAGCACCTTCTGCATGTCAGAAGGCAGGATACAGCAATGAACTGGCATTCTAAAGGTAATCAATCAAAGACTAAATCAATGAGTATCACCACCTGGGACCTGCAGGCTAGTCTGCCCACTCTGCAGTCAGGGAGGGCTTCTCTGAGGAGGTGGTGCTTGAGCCAAGCCCTTATGGACAGACAGGTGTGGGCTGGAAGAGGCCCCAGTCGGGCAGGTGTCGGTGGACCTGCCGAGCAGGTATCAGACCCCGCAGCCCGGGCTGGCCCAGGTCTGAGAGGCAGAAGTCTGGCCCGGGGAACGTTGCTGGCAGGGGGAGGGCAGCAAGGTCACAGAGAGGGGCCACCGACCTGGCCCCGTCTTTAGAGCCCCCTGATGAGGTGGAGGCGCGGTAGCCCCTTTTCCGGATTGGAAGGCTCGGAGCTGGAGGACGGCAGGACCAAGGTCTCGCCACCTCAGTCTGCACTGGCAGAACCTGCACTTGCTCGACCCTGGGTGTGAGCCTCGCTCGCCTCACCCGCGGCCGGTCTTTATTTTCAAATGCTGTGTTTTGTTCACAATGGGTTTTTTTCATTGATTTTGATTTTTTAATATTGCATTAAAATATTATTGGCAATTTCTTACAAAACTAAACATGCTAATGGCATGTGACCCAGTGGTTGAACTCCCAGGTGATACTCTCAGAGCTCAACCAAAAACCAGACCGTGAATGTCCACAGCAGCTTCATCATCATCTGTGATCCCCAAAACACGCAGTCAGCCGGACGTGCTCAGTGGGGGTGATAACCAAGCCGCGTTCCGCCACACCGTGGATGCGACAAGAGCAATAAAAGGGAGAGAACTTTGTGGCCTCCGGGGAACTGTGCTGAGCGAAACATCCAGTCCTTCAGAAAGAACAGCACAGATCGTAGGAAAGCATTTAAATTTTTAAAAAATCCAATCCCCAAAGGTCACAGACCAAATGACCCCATTTATTCCCTGTTTTTGGACTGACAAAGTTTAGAAACTGAGAGCAGATCACTGGGTGCTGGGGGTTAGTGATGGGGACAGGGTGCGTGAGGCAGGGGCTGAGGTTACCGCAGGGCGTGCTGGGCCCCGAACCTCCACAGGTGATAAAACGGCACAGAACTCAGTACACACCCAGGTGAGCACAGGCCGAATGGGAGATCCGATTAAAGCCAGTGGATTGTGCCAAGGTGATATTTTACCACAGTTTTGCAAGGTATTACCACTGGGAAGCACCTTTTGCACAAAGGACACCGGCGAGCTCTCTGTGTTATTGCAACTGCATGTGAATCTGCAATTATTTAAAAAATAATTTCAATTAAGCCAAAAATCTGTATTATTTCTGTTGATTATTGAGATCATCTGTGCTTGCACAAATATTTCTCCTGAAACGAAGGCCTCACTGGCCTCCGTGGTCCTGGCCCAGGGAACACCCCCCCCACACCAGCCCCCCACCCACCCTCCCGCGGGGGCACCCTCGGACCTGCGTCCCTGCGTGCTGGGCTGGCTGCTCTGCTTCCGTCCCACCCACAGCCCAGAAGGTCTGGCCAGACCTGGAGAACTCACCAGTGGGGCATCTACCTGCTGTTTCCACTTCCCCTCATCTTTCTGCAAGAATCAGCTGCACTCGTGTACGAGGATGATGACCTCCATGCTTTTCCTTGGCCAAAACAGAGCAAACCACAGAGATGGAAGCAACCGGAGTGTCTGTGGGGAGGACGGCTAAGTAGAGTGGGTTGTTTTCATCTAGAGGGGCGCCACACGCTTTTTAAAAAAATGAACTGAAGACTGGGGGAGGACAGCGAAGTGGGGAGCTCCGGGTCTGTCCCTCCACCAGAACGACCACTGGACTGTCAGGAAACATCTGGATCAGCTGTTCTGAAACTCTGGGGTCTAGTGTGCAGCACCCCAGGAAGAGCTGGGGAAGAGACAGGAGAAAAGTAGTTTGGAAAAGTCACAGACAGCTCAGCCCTCGACAATAACAAAAACTCGCTAAGCCAAAGGAGTGGAAGAGCTAGATTCCCAGAGTTATAACAACATAATGCTCAGAATGTCCATTTCTCAACAAAAAATTACAAAACACAGCAAGAAATAGGAAAGTATGGCCCTTTCTCAGGATAAAAATATTTGCCAGAAGCCATACCTGAGGAAGCCCATATATTGGAACCATTAGTCAAAGACTTTAAATCAACTGCCTTAAATATGTTCCATGAGTTAAAGGAATCCATATAGCAAGAACTAGAGGAAATTAGCAAAATGTTGTCTGAACAATAAAGAGAGAAATTATAAAAGGGAACCAAGCAGAAATTTTGGAGTTGCAAAGTAGAGTAGTTGAAATAAAAAACTCATTAGACAGATTCCACAGCAGATTTGAACAGACCAAAGAAAGGATCAGTGAATTTGAATAAGAAAATTGAAATTATCCAGTGTGAGGAACAGAAAGAAAAAATAATGAAGGTAAATGAACAGAGCTGGAGGGACCTGTGGGACACCATCGAGAGAACCAACATGCTCGTCATTGGAGTCTCAGAAGGAAAAGAGAGAGAAAGGGGAAAATAAACATTTGAAGAGGTAGTGGCTGGAAATTTCCCAAATCTGATGAAAGACACTAATATACACATCCAGGAAGCCAACAAACTCCAAGCAGGAGAGACTCCAAGACATGTATACCAAGACATATTATAGCTAAATTGTTAAAATCTGCAGAGAGGCTTTTGAAAGAAGCAAGAGACTAACAACTTGTCCCAATAAAGGGATCCCCAATAAGATTAACAGTGGATTTCTCATCAGAAGCCATGGAGGCCAGAAGACAGTGAGGCGGCACACTTAAGGACCTTAGAGAAAAAAAACTGTCAACCAAGAATTCTACATGTGGCAAAATTGCCTTTCAAATTGAAGGATAAATTAACACATTTACTGATAAACAAAAGCTGAGTTCATTACCAGAGGACCTGCCCTACAAGAAATGCTAAAGGGAGTCCTTCAGGCTGAAATAAAAGGACACTAGCCAGTAACTCGAAGCTAAAAGAATGTTGGCATTCCAGTTTGCTAATGCTGCCACTATACAAACTATCAGAAATGGATTGGCTTTTATAAAGGGGGTTTATTTGGCTATACAGTTACAGTCTTAAGGCCATAAAGTGTCCAAGGTAACACATCGGTAATCAGGTACCTTCACTGGAGGATGGCCAATGGTGTCCGGAAAACCTCTGTTAGCTGGGAAGGCATGTGGCTGGCATCTGCTCCAAAGTTCTGGTTTCAAAATGGCTTTCTCCCAGGACGTTCTCTCTCTAGGGGTCTTCAGGAGTTCTCTTAGTTTCTCCCAGGCAAACTCTGGGCTAGCAAAAGTCTTCTTTCAATGGTCATCTATAAAATGCTTCTCTTGGCTGCTCTCCAAAATGTCCCTCTCAGCTGCTCTGAGCTCCTTCTGCTTGTGGGCTCTTCTGTAGGACTCTAGTGATTAAATCAAGAACCACCCTGAATGGGCAGGGTGCATCTCTCCACAGAAATTACCCAATCAAATGTTTCACTTACAGTCACATCTCCATGGAAACACTCAATCAAAGGATTCCAACCTAATCAACACTAATACATCTGCCCCCACAAAATTGCTTTAAAGAACATGGTGTTTTGGGGGATATAATACATCCAAACCAGCACAATTGGTAAAAGTAACCACGTAGGTAAATATAAAATCCTGTATTATCGTACTTTTGGTTTGTAACTGCTCCCTCCTTCCCTATATGACTTAGGAAAATGTGTAAGATAACAATTAAAGTCTCTATTTCTGGGCATACAATGTATCGATGTATAATCTGAGATGATAACAATACAAAGGGGGAGGGACAGGAGAGCTTGTATACTGCTGAAACTAGGCTGGCACTAGTCCAACTAAGTTGTTACTAGTTTAAGATGTTAATTGTAATTACAAAAGTAACCTCTAAGAAAATAACTAAAATATATAGAGAAAAGGAAAGAAGAAGGGAATAAGAATGGTGCACCACAAAAAAAGACAACTAAATATAATTTAAAGCTGCAAGGATGTAACCAAGGAGTAAAAAGTACACTGGACATACAGAAAACTTACAGCTGCTTGGCAGAAGTCACTACTTCCTTCTCCTATGGCACCGGACTGGACTCCCCTTCTAAAAGGCAGCGTTTGGGAGATTGGATTCAAAGTCTTGACTTATCGTTATGCCCTCTGCAAGAGATTCACTCTAAGTACGAAGACAAAAACAACAAAACAACAACAACAAAAAAACCCGTGAAAGTAAAAAGGTGGAGAAGATATTCCATGCAAGCAGGACTCAAACTAGAGCAGGGTGGCTATGTCAGACAAAATAGACTTTAGGTCAAAAAGCATTCAAGACACAAAGAAGGATATTGTATTTGATAAAAGAGTCAATCCAACAAGAAGATAAGATGATTGTAAACATATCTGCATCTCACAACAGAGCCCCAAACATGTGAAGCAAAAATCAACAGAATTGCAGGAAGAAACAGATAGTGCTACACTACTAGTTGGAGACTTAGATACACCACTTTCAATAATTGATAATACATCTAAACCAAAGATCAATAGGGAAATAAAGGATTTCAGCGACATTATTAACCAATTAGACCTAATGGTCACTGTGCTGATGTGAATCTCCTGTGTCTCTCATAAAAGACGGCGTTCTCCTATCCACTCGTGTGGGGGCAGACCTATTGTGGGCGGGGACCTTTTGATTAGGTTGTTTCCATGGAGATTGGACCCCTCCCACTAAAGGTGGGTCTTAATTAGTTTACTGGATTCCCTAAGAGAGCCAATACAGACTGAGACGCTTAGAGAGAAAATGTCCAGAGGCATTTTGGGGACAGCCGTTGAAACCAGAGCCTGGAGAGAAGCTAAGAGATAAAGCCCAGACTTTGCCCTAGAGAACATAAGAGAGGACCCCAGACGCTTACAGAGAAACTCCTGGGAGAAACAAGAAAGGATGCACAGGAGCTGAGAATGAGAGATACTAAGACAGAAGCCCAGAGACATTTTGGAGAAAGCAATGGAAACCAGAAGCAACCCCGGGAGAGGCCCAGCAGACTCTGCCCTGTGCCTTCCCACGTGACAGAGGAGCCCCAGATGCCATCGGCCTTTCTTCAGTGAAGGTATCATCCTATTGATGCCTTAACTGGGACATTTTCATGGCCTTAGAACTGCAAATTTGTGAACTAATAAGCCCCCATTGTAAAAGCCAATCCATTTCTGGTATTTTGCATTTTGGCAGCTTTAGCAAACCACAACAGTTATCTATCAAATACTCCAACCAATGGTAGCCAAACACACACTCTTCTCAAGTGCACATGAAACCTTTCCCAGGGTAGACCACGTGTTAGGCCACAAATGAAATCACAATAACTTTTAAAATATTGAAATCATACCGAGTGCATGCTCAGACCACAATGAATAAAGCTAGAAATCAATAACAGAAGGAAAACTGGAAAATTTACAAACACATGGAAATTAAACAACACACTATTAAACAGCCAATGAGTCAAAGAAGAAATCACTAGGGAAATTAGGAAACATGTTGAGACAAATGAAAATACAACATACCAAACCTTACGGGATGCAGAAGGCAGGGCTCAGAGGGAAATTTCTAGCTCCAGCTGCCTAAATTAAAAAGGAAGAAAGATCATAAATCAATGGCCCAACTTCACACCTAAAGAAACTGTAACAATATGAGAAAACTAAACCCAAAGATGGCAGAAGGAAGGAAAGAGTAAAGAGTGGAGAGGAGAGATGTGAGATAGAGAAGAGAAAAACAATATGGAGAATCAGCAAAACCAAAAGCTGGTTTTTTGAAAGATCAATAAAATTGACAAATCTTTAGACAGACTGACAGGAAAAAGAGAGAGAGGACACAAAAAACTAAAATCAGTAATGAAAGTGGAGACATTACCACCAACCTTACAGAATTAAAAAGGAGGGTACTATGAGCAATTATATACCAACAAGTAGGAAAACATGGATGAAATGGACAAATTCCTTGAAACATACAAGTTACCTAATTCGATGTAAGAAGAAATAGAAAGTCTCAACAGACCTTTAAGAAGAGGTCAGTAAATAAAAACCACCCAAGAAAGAAAACTGCAGGACTGGATAATTTCACTGTTGAATTCTACCAAACATTTAAAGAAGAGTTAACACAAATCCTTCTCAAATTCTTCCAGAAAATAGAAGACGAGGGAACATTTTGGCCAGCATTACCATGCTCCCAAAGCCAGATAAAGATGGCACAAAAAAGAAAATTGAAGACCAATATCCCTGATGAATATAGATGCAAAAATTCTTAACAAACCGAATACAATAGTATATTACGATGATCATATGCCGTGACCAATTGTATTTATTCCAAGAATGTAAGGATGGCTCAACATAAGAAAATCCATCAGTGTAATATACTATGTTAGTAGAATGAAGGGGAAAAATCACATGGTCTCCTCAATTGATTCAGAAAGGGCATTTGACAAAATCCAACATCCTTTATGATAAAAGAAAAAAAACCTACTCAGAAAACTAGGAATAGAAGGGAAATTTCTCAACATGAAAAAGGACGTTTATGAAAAATCCACAGCAAATATCGTACTCGATAGTGAAGGACTGAAAGCTTTCCCCGTAAGATGAGTGCTGTCACCACTGCTATTCCACATTGCCCTGGAAGTTCTAGCCAGGGCAATCCGGCAAGAGGGAGAAATAAAAGGCATCCAAATTGGAAACGAAGCAACAAAACTGCCCACATTTGCATATGACATGATCCCCACATATAGAAAATCCTTAAAATCTATAAGCAGGCTCCTAGAACTAATTCAGCAAAATTGCAGGATACAAGAAAAGCACACAGAAGTCAGCTGGAATTCTATATACCAGTAATGGACAATCTGAAAAGGAATTCAAGAAAACAATTCCATTTACAATAGCATCTAAAAGAATAAAATACCTTGGAATAAATTTCACCAAGGAGGTAAAAGGATTGTACATACACTGATAACTATAAAACACTGCTGATGATCATTGTACCCCTAAAATGTACAGATTCAGAAGAAAATGTCAAGTAATCAACTGCAATTAGAAAGTAGAATTAAGGATGCTTCAAAAGTTACACCCTGCCCTATCATTTCAGTAATTGCTTAATGAATCCCAAAGAAATTTCTTACTTTTTTCTGTGCATTTATGCTTATAGATAAAATCATATGTTTGTTTAATTTTTACATAGCTATTTTTAAATACTGATATTCAAATTAATTATCATACATTAATGTTAAGTTTGTCCTCGTGGTTATATCCAGACAGTTTCATCTGTTTATAAGATCATAGGAACATAGAAACTCATTGCTCTGCTGAATTCAAGTTAACCTTTTAAAATTGGATCCAGTCAGATGAATTTAAAATATATCTACATGTAAAATCTGGGACTATTTAGAAATTTTATGGTCTCTTAATTTTGTGTCTTCATAATTACAAAATCATGGGAGATTCAGGGATGCAAGCTTATTTGAATATTTACTACCAGATCATGTCCTACTGGGGTCTTTCTTAAGAAATTCTGTCACTGCTCTATAATGGCTTCTACTGTTTAAAAAAAATGAATTTAATTGTCCCTTACAGGGATTTTTAGTCTTTTAAGTTTCATTTATTTATGCTTTATGTATTTTGTAGCATTTCGTTGGTGTAATAATCTCAATTGATTTGTAGATCAGGGATTTCTAATAATTAACTTATTAGAGAGGAAGTAAAGAATCACCTTGAAGACAATTCGTTATAACAAACACTTCAGTTATTGTGTTTATATACAGTATTTACATATTGCACAACAGCTGGAATACTAATTTATATTTATTGTACAAAGAACAATTGAAATTAACCTTGACATGGTTGTTCACAGATTTACACTCTGCTGTCTCCAAAATATAACTGATGTTTTCTTTTTCGTTCATGCAATTTAAAATAATACTCTGGAAATTTAATTTCAAAAATGTCAAATCATAAGTATATGCTGTATGAAAATATAGTTCCAGGTTCTGCTTATGTTTCTAAAGAAATATTCTCCGCAATTTCCACTGGTCAGGAAAAAGAATAATTTGTGGAACTATACATTAAATGTGGAGTGTTATCTTTTTCTAAAACAAATACTGGTATTACTGTAAGGTATACTAATGCACAGACATATTTGCAAACTGCCAACGACATACAAAACTCAAAGAAATTATGGAAGAATGTCTGCAAAAATAAATCTCTTGTTCACAAGGGAATATATTTATAAAGTTACGAACTATTTTTTTGTTGGTTTCCAAGGCACTTTGCACAGTTTTTGGTGTGTTGCTCCTTTACCACTCATTGCTGAAAATAAAGACATTTATTGTATAATTACTTGGTGTCATATAACTATTTCTATAAATTAAAATTATGTAACAACACTTTTATAAGCATGAAAAATATCATTGTCCATATATATTTCTCTGTTCCAAAGAAGTATAATCTATTTTGTTTTAGAAAGTAACTTAGTTATGTAGTTATGTATCTGCCATAGAATTGATACTCAATTTACTGAAGGAAGGTAAATCAAATAAACGTGAATGTTTATTGATGTTTAACCAAAAAAAAACCAAAAAAAACACTGCTGAAATAAATTAAAGACCTAAATAAATGGAAAGATGTCCTGCGTCCATGGGTTGGAAGACTTAATGTCATTAAAATGTCAATATTGCCCTACATATCTACAAATTCAATGCAATTCCTGTCAAGTTTCCAGTAAACTTTTTTGGAAAAGAAAAAGCGGATCCTCAAATTCATACAGAATTCAAGGGGCCCCGAATAGCCAAAACAATCCTGAAAAAGAGCAGTGTTGGAGGACTCGCCCTTCCCAATTCCAAAACATACTACAAAGCTACAATAATTAAAACAGTGTGTTACTGGTATAAAAAGAGACACATAGGCCAATGGAATAGAACTGAGTTCAGAGATAAACTCACACATCTTTGCCTGACTAAACTTTTTTTTTTTTTTTTTTTTTTTTAGAACACAGGCTGATTTTTACTCCAATTGCACCAACTTGGCTACAAGTGCAACGTCAAGGGCCAGCCTGGGGCTGGCTGCCTGGCTTTATCCCTGCCACTCAGAGCCTCAGGTTCTCGGCTGCAACACAAGGTCCCGGGGCCGCCACCTCGGGAGCCTTAGGAAATGTCCCTGGTGCCCACGAGCAGGGAGGCAGGCAGATACAGGAGCATGCTCTGGGTGACACAGAGTTGGGACCCCAGGGCCAGGTTTTCTGACCTGGGTGAGCCCTGTTCTGGATCCTGGGATGAGAATGGCCAAGTGACCCATGTGCAGAAGTGTTTGCTTTAGCCCTGCAAGAGACCAGCGCGCTCGCAAACGTCGCACCTGGAGCCACACCATCCTGTTATCCATCTTTTAAAACTGCAATTTGGTGAGCTGGCTCTTTTTGGACTTCAGAACCTAAACTCCTTTTGAGTTTGAGCTACAGATTCAGGACTTCAATAAGGAAAGGGCCTGGGGGATCCTAAGCCTCCCCAGCTCCTTCCTAAGTGAAGGGGAGTGGGGAGGGCCCCATGCCTTCCCAGCGCCCTCCCCCCGCAGCCCCTGGCCCGGCTCTCCTCGCGCCGTCCTGCCACGGCCTGCCCAGCTGACCAGCTCCCCCCAGGCTCTGGGCAACTCGGGGCCAGCCTTGTCCACCCGGGCCTGGCACACAGGTTAGTCAATGGTCACTCAGTGAATGGGTCCCCCCAGCCCCTCACCGGACCCTGCAGGGAACACAGAGGGTAAACGGCTGGCCCGAGGTCGCCAGGTGGCCGGGGACCCCGTTCCAGGTCTGCAGACTCCCTGTCCAGTGCTCGCCACCCGACAGAGCACAGCCTCCCCAGAGCGCATGGCCAGGCCCCAGTGCGGTGGACACTCACTCACACTGCTCAGCACCCTCAGGAGAAACCTCGGCGCAGGGCGGCCACTAAACTCCATTAAAAATGGGTTTTGCTGATCTTAAGAGATCCGTTTAGGTTCTGATTAAGGGAACGAGGTTCCAGCAGGTCCCGCCCCATCTAAACGTGTGGCCTCCTTCCGGGGTGCCCTCCCAGCGCCAGGGGCTTTGCTCAGAAGGATGGCATCACTGGACTCATCTGTGTGGCAGCTCCAGGGCTGGGCAGGCCTGACCACCATCACTGGGGTGCCCCGTGGATGGTCAACAGGAAGCCGGGGCCACTCAGTGGGGAAGCAACGGTCCCCTCAGCAAATGAGGCTGGGACAACTGGGAACCCACACGCAAAAGAGCGAAGGCAGAGCCCACCTCCCGCCGTTTACAAAAATTCATTCAAAATGGGTCAACGACCCAAGAGCTAACACTACAAAACTGTTACAAGAAAACATAGGGAACTAGCTTCAGGACCTTGTAGCTGGCAAGGGAGTTTTAAGTTTTACACCCAAAACACAAGCAACAAAAGAAAAGGTAGAAAAAATTGCACCTCATCAAAATTAAAACTTTTATGCATCAAAGGACATTATCAAGAAAATGGAAAGACAACCTATGGAATGGGAGAAAGTATTTGGAAAGCACATAGCTGATAAGGGTTTAATATTCAGAAGACACCAGGAACTCCTACATCTCAACAACAAAAAGATAAACAACACCCCCCCAAAAAAAATGGGCCAAGGACTTGAATAGACATTTCTCCAAAGAAGATATTCAAATGCACAATAAGTGTATGAAAAGATGAACAACATCATTAGCCATTAGAGAAATGCGAATTAAAACATCGGTGAGAAACCGCTTCACACCCACTAGGATGGCTATTTAAAAAAAAAAAAGAGCAGGAAATAAGTGTTGGTGAAAATGTGGAAAGATAGGAACCCTCATACATTGTTGGTGAGGGTGTAAAATAGTGCAGCCATGGCGGAAAACAGTTTTGTAGCAACTCAAAGAATTAAATACAGAATTACTATACAACACAGCAATTCCACAGCCAAAAGAGTTGAAGGCAAGGGCTTGAACAGGTATTTGAACACTACTGTTCATTGCAGCGCTGTCCACAATAGCCAAAAGATGGAGGCATCCCAAGTGTCCATCAGCAGATACATGGATAAACAAAACGTGGTCCATCCAGACAATGAGTGTTTTTCAGCCATAGGAAGAAGCAAAGTGTCAGCTCAGGCTGCAGTGTGGATGAACCATGAAGATGTCATGTCGAGTGAAATAAGGCAGATGCCAAAGGACAAGTAGTGTAGGAGTCCCCTCCTATGAAACACTTAGAATAAGCAAATTCATAGATGCAGAAAGCAAAAGAGTAGTCACCAGGGGTGACGGGAGTTGGAAATGCGGAGGTACTGCTAAATGAGCGTGAGTTGTGGTTTGAGATGATGAAAACAGTTGAGATTGTGGTGAAACTTCCAGTCTGGTCAATGTATTTCACGCCAAAAAATTGTCCATTAAAATGGTTAAAACAATTTTTATGTTATATATATATTTTTTACCATTAAAAATAAATAATTTATTAAAAAAAAAAAAGAGGGAGGGTGATCAGGCTTCTAAGGCCAGATCATAAAATCACCTGGAAGCTTCTAAAAATAGACGCCCAGGCTCTACCCTGACCAACGGACCTGTCTGTCTGTCTGTCTAGCTAGCTATCTACCCACCTAATCTATTGGCCTACTTTCCTTTGCACCTACAGACTGACAGACGGACAACTCTCCTTAGCCAGACTTCCGGATGATTCTACCCTCAGGTACATCTAGAACCAGCTGTGCTGAAGACTGTCTGTATCAGGGGCTCCCATTGCCTGCACGGTGAAATCTCAGAAAAAGATTTTTTGTTTTTTTGGTATTTTTTAACTCTGGCACCTTTGGTGTTTCCTCAATAAGTGAAACGTATTGTTACCCTAATCCCTGGCAATTCCACTCCCAGGTAAATGCCCAAAGAGCGGGAAATGAGTGTTTGCACTTCTGTCAGAAGCTTGTGCACCAGTGTCCACTCACGATCACCGAAGGTGGACGCAGCCCTGACCACCAAGGATGATTCTAAGCACCACGTGTCATGTGCACCCCATGGGACATGAGCATGCAGAGATGCAAAGCTCTGACAAGGGCTACGGTGCCAGCGAACCTCAAAAACACGGTGCTCAGTGGAAAAAAAACAGACTCAGAAGACAATAGTGTGTATGATTTTGTTCATCAGAAATGTCCAGAACAGGCAGATCCTCTGAGACAGAAAGCAGGTTGGCGGTTGCCAGGGGCTGGGCCGGGATGGGGAGGGACCGCTCAGTGGGTGGGGGTTTCCTTTTGGGGAAATAAATATGTTCTGAAACTAGAAAGAAGTGATAGCTGCACAACACTGAACGTACTAAATGCCACTGACTTGGACCTGTTAAAAGTGGTTAAAATAGTAAATTTTGTTGTGAGTATCTAACGCACGCGGCACACACACACTCCCACAGGGGGGTCTTCACTCCCAGCCCCTGGGTCCCGGGATGCGGGTGCGATGGGCAGGGCTGTGGGTGGGTCTTACCATCCCCAGGTGAGCCTTGGCGCAGGGGAGGGGGGTGGGCCCCAGGCAGCAGGAAAGCCGCCTCACCCCTGCAGCCCCCGTCTGCAGGGCCATATTAATAGGTGACCCATTTATCTGGGGGCCAGGCCTGCCCCCCCTTATCTATCAATCCAGTAACACAAACATCAGGCAGGGCCGACAGGCTTTTAACAGGGCATTTACGAGGAGCCGCCTTTGAAGCCTTATCTCCCACCCTCCCAGCTCTGGGATAAAAGCCCCGGGCAGCCGCCTCTCCCCTCCCCCGGGCATCTGCCCCCAGCCCTGCAGGCCCAGGAAAAGGGCGCTGGGGGCCCTGGGAGCCCCGTGTCAGGGGCAGGGGCTGAAGGCGCTGCCCGGCCAGGAGGAGCCCCCCACTGGGTTGTGGGTGCTGCCTCCCACCACGGGCAGGCCTGGCGTGAGCAGGCAGCCCCCTGGGGCGTCGGAGCACCTCCCCCACTGGCACGTGGCCTGGCTTTTCCTCGCTGTCTCCCAGCACCCAGAGGCGCCCAGCAAGTGCATGAATAATGGATTCAGAAGCAGAGTCACCTTCGATCCCGCGGCAGCTGCCAAGCTGCATCACTGACTTTGGGTTATGCATGGGTAAACTGAGTCTCAGAGAGCGTCAGTATGTATCCGACTCGGACGGCCAAAGTCTCCTGAAGGAGAGGGCAGACGTGCCAGCCTCACCATGGCCATGCGTGTGCCCGCAGCCCAGGACGGGGCCAGGCAGGCCACTGGGAGAGAGTTCTCGGACGGCAGTGTGGGTGGACAAACAGACGAGTACATGAATGATGGGTGTGGGAGGAGGATGGTGGGCGCCTGCCGCGTGCCCCAGAACCCCCTTTTGGATGGCACCTCCAGCCGTGCATCCTCCTCCTGCCCGGGGGGGGTGGGCAGTGAAAGTCTGCTGAGTACTCACAAAGCCACTGGCCGTGTGAGCCCCGATTCCTCCAGACTTGGCTCCCTTGAGAGGGATGCACACCCCCCAAAATTCAAGGGGGCTGCACGTGCTCAGCCCCACGGGGCCACCTGGCACTTTCTGTGGCCGGGGGGCGGCCTGCTGGCTCAGCACCCAGCTGGACTTTAACTTGGGCCGTGCTGGCCCGGCCTCCCAGGGCTGCCCTGTCAAGCAGGCCCTTGATGCCTGCCAGTCACCTGGCTGGGGAAACTGAGTCAGCAAATCCAGGACCCAGGGTTGCTGATGCCCAGCTACAGAGCAGGGGAATGTGCTGCCCTCCCACCCCAAGCTGCGGGCTGGAAAGGGGCTGCAGCTCCCCACCTGGCTTTCTGGGGCCACCTGCCCAGCTCTTGGCAGAGGGGGTCAGAGAGCGCTGCCCTCCTGCTGTGGTGCCCGAGGGCCACCAGCCTGGGCTGGGCAGGCAGCAGAAGCCCCAGGCTGGTCACGCCCGGCCACCCCCCTCTGCCCAGCCTGGCTAGACAAGCCAGGACGGGGTCCTTGGGGTCCTCCCCAGCCCTGAGAATAAAACCGACACCTGGACCTACAGCCGCAGCCGCGGACCTACAGCCGCAGCCGCGCGCCCACCTCCTCCGCCCCACCCTGACCACCTGCTCAGCCCCGTGGCCTCAGCCTGCCGTCCCACCCCTGCCCTGTCCCTGGCCCTCTCTGGGTGCCCGGCACCCCTCCTCCAGCAGTCTCAACCCAGGCGTCAGCTGGCACCACCCCATCCACATCTCCTGTCACAGATCAACTGCCACTGCCTTCTCCCCAAAGCGCTTAGCACCAGCTCGCGTGACCGTGTTACCTGCTCCCTCACCAGCCACTGGCCTGCGCCTCGCCGAATGCCCGGACCAGCAGGGGCGCGGTTGTGCCCTCTGGGGCCCGCATGCCACAGGCTCATGCCTGCCCTGTTCACCTTTGTGTCCCCAGCACCTGGGCAGTCCTGCCACGGGGGGGCTCAGTAAATATTTGTTGCACACAAATGTGTGCACACAGCCATGAACATATGAACGAAGGTGCACGGAGCCATGAATTAATGAATGAAAGTGCACGCAGCTATGAACAAGTGAATGAATGCAAATGCAGCCATGAATAGTGAATGAATGTGGACACACAGCCATGAATGAACAAATGAATGTGCAACGCAGCCATGAATGAATGAATGCACTGCAAGCCATGAATAAATGAATGAATGCAGTGTGCAGCCATGAATGAATGAACGCACTGTGCAGCCACGAATGAATGAATGAATGCACTGTGCAGCCACGAATGAATGAATGAGTGTACACATGCAGCCATGAACAAAGGAATGAGTGCACACAGGCATGTGTGAGTGTTGCACGATCAGGCCTGCACGTGAGTTGGGCAGAAGGTGTGAGCCGCCTCCCCTGAGCCTGAAAGGAGCCACAGGGGCCACACAGTCCCTGGCCACTCAGGTCTCTACCCGCCCAGGAGCTCAGGGTGGGCAGGAGAGGCGCGGCCTGTCCTGAGCGGGGAGGGTCTCCAGGCCCGCAGCCACCTGGGAGGCAGAGCCGGCTTATCTGCCGCCCCGGCCCAGCCGAACAATGGAGCCTTATTGCCGGCAGGCAGGAAGGTGGGGGTGTGGGAGAGGCCCCGGGCAGGGGGAGGGGAGGTGGCGGGAGGTGGCCGGGAGCTGCTGTCCACCCTCTCCCTGACCCCTGGGCTCCCATCCCCGGACTCTTCCCCTGATCTGCAAGGCCACGACCACCCCCGAGTCCCCACCTCCCTGGGCAGCCTCCCGGTGAGACCGTGGGGGCTGGAACCAGTGTCCCCTCCCCACGTGGAAGCTGCCGGACCCCTGCGGCACTCTGTCTGCTGCTATTGCAGCCACAAGACCCGACTCCGCGGGTGCTGGATCTTCTCCATCTTCCAGACATGGAAACCGGGGTTCGGCGAGACTGAAGGGCTTGCCCGGGGTCCGTGGGGAGTGGTGGGAATTGGTCCAGGAGAGGCTTCTGACTCCAAAGCCTAAGTCTCCCCACTCTGAGGGGTGTCCCTGCACCCCACGGTTTGCTGGGCACCGAGAACGGACACCATGTGTGCCCTGAGGGGGTCACCTCTGACCCTCGGGGGCACTGTGGCAGGTGACAGGGTCAATGTGGAGGCCCGAGGGGACTGTCAGGGCAGGGGGAGCTGGTCAACCTGAAAGTAAACATTTATTGGGTGCCAGGGGCCTGGCTTGGGGAGCGCTGGGGACTGACCAGATCTCCACCCTGGGGCTCACTCTCAGGGGACCAGCAGAGCACCTCAACATGTTTGGGTCTGTGCACCAAGAGAGTACCCACTTTGGGGGCTCCCAGGCCCTCCACCCCCACCCCACAGAGCAAGGCGCACCACAGGCCAGGAGCTCCCGGCCAGGGTGGATGCACGGAGATGCAGGAGACGTGGGAAGCTCCCGCAGCGCGGGGAGGGGCTGCACCCCTGCCGGGCGAGGCCTGGGGGGCGTCCCAGCCTTCCAGACCACAGACCCCATCCATCCTTTGGGGTACAGGTGTGGGGGTGACGCACAGGTGCCTCCCGGGAGTGTCCAGGTCACACCCCACGCCCCGCTCACCGGTGGGGGCCCTTGGGCAAGGCACGTGCCTCCCAGGCCTCAGCTTCTGCTCCTGTCGACGGGTCGCTCCGGGGATGAGGGGCGGGCGCCTGGAAAGACTCGGCCCTGGAAGCCACCACGGCCCCCAGTCCTGGCAGGGAGGTGGCAGGCAGAGGGGTCCCTGAGCTCCAAACAGGGGCACACAATGCCGTCCTGACTCACAAGGGATGTCCAGAGAAGGAGGTAAGAAGCCCAGGACGCGTCGGCCTATAGGCAGGGGGGCGGCTGTGGCCTCTCCCTGGTCCAGGCCACCTAGAAACCAGGCGGGTCTCCAAGAAAGCAGGCTGCGGGCAAGGCAAACAGGGCAATGAGGCCCAGGCCCCGTGAGGCGGGGGCAAGAGCTGCTAGGAGCCAGTGCACTGCCACGCCCACCCCAGGATGCCCCAAAACAATTTTATGGTGGCATCAGTCACATAAAGCCAATTTCACATTTGTAAGTACTCTTATGAGGTTTGCCAAAAGTGAACCCATGTGTAACCACCACCCAGTCAAGAGGCCCAGAGAGCCCCTTCTGCCCTCTTGCTGCAGGCCCACCCCCATCTGGAGCCTGCACTTCCCCCCAGTGGAGTCATGTGGTGCCTCAGTGGGCACTCTCGACCCCCCACGAGACACCCGCCCACATGCCACTGCCGGGAGCTCCTGCAATGCCCAGAGCTTCCCTGCCCGTCGGTGCACATCTGGGCCACGTCCAGTCTGGGGCGACTTGAATAAAGCCGCTCGGAGGATCTGCGTGGGAGCCTCTGTGTGGATGCAGGGCCGGACTGCCCATTTCCCTCCAAGGAACTCGCAGAATTGCTCCGTTCCAGACCCCGCCCCGCATAGCAGCCCTGCCCACCCGCCCACCTGCCCACCCAGCCCGAAAGGAAAGCACCCGCTTTGGGCGCCTCCAGGGGCAGACACTGGCCGAGGGTTTCGCCCACCACGGCCAGCTCCACGGCTCTCTCCGGGCCCCTGCTCTTCAGGTGGGGCCCTGGGCTCAGAGAGGTTGGATAACTGGCCCAAGGCCGCCCAGCTCAGAGGAGCAGCCCAGGATTAAAACTCGGCTGGAGGGGTGGGTTGCGGGGCACACGCTATGGGGTCCAAGCCCCCAGCCCACGCCCCTTGTCCAGACTTGTGAGGCTGTCCCAGTCCGGTTCGAGGGTCAGCAGCTCGCCCCTGCTTCTGCCCTCCCATGGGGACACCTCCTGACAGGCAGGTGATGACAGCACAGCACTGTGAATGTAAAACCCCCACAGATTTATACATTTAAAAGTGGTTAAAGGGGCAAATTTTAGGTTATTTAAATGTTACCAGAATAAAAAATGTTTTAAACCATAGAACTGTACAATACAAGCAGTGAACCCTAATGTAAACTATGGACTATAGTTAATAGTATAATTACAGTAATATTGTCCCGCCAACTGCAACAAAGTTACCACACCAACGCAAAATGTTACTAACAGGGAAAACGGGGGCGGGTATATGGGAACTCTAAACTTCCTGCCTGCTTTTTCTGTAACCCTACAATGCTCTGATTATAAAAAATAAGACACATACATAGGGACATGCCCCCCACACCAGGCACACAGAACCCTCAGCCCCGCATACATGATAAGAACATGCCAAATGTGCACACATGCAGAAGAACATGCATAAGCGTGCAGAGGGCCCACATGCTGATCCACACTCATAAGCACACACACATGCACACACAGGCACTCACACATGCCCTGTCTGCACACACATGAACACATGCACAAACCTGCGTGTGAACATGCACACACACACACTCACATGCATATGCACACTAACCTGTGCGTGCACACATGCACACACACACCGACATGCACACAGCCCCATAAGTCAGGCTGTTTCCACACAAGGTACCCACATAAACCCAAGAACATGCCTCTGGCAGTTCCCCCCCTTCACAAGGGCGCTGCCAGGAGAAGGCAGGAGGGCCTTCTGGAGGAGGCAGCTACAAAGGGCCAAGGCCAGCCAGGCAGCCTGGGTGGGTCCACACTGACCACTGGTCCCCGAGAGCCCAGACCTAAAGGGGGCCACGGTGGGGCCAGAGAGGGCCGGCCCCTCACCTCCAGGCCGGCCACCGACAGCTGGCAGGGGCCTCAGAAGGGAGCAGGAGGCTCCCCTGAGACCCAGCCTGGGGCTGCTGACCAGGGTCCTAGGCCCACCCCCACCCCTCGCAGCCCGGGCAGACCCTGGGTCCACTCGGGTACCTGGGGGGATCCCCTGTTGCCTCTGCTGCCCCTGCACTCGGGAACCTCCAGAGTTCTTTTCTACTTGAGTGTGGCCACATTACCACTAACCAGAGGACAAGTGTGCAAAACCACGGTGCCCAGTTTCTCGTGCCACCCCCCAGTCCCATGTGGCACACTGGGCCCCCCAACCTGCCCTGAGCCCCACCAAGCCACATGCAGACCCCGAAGCAGACGCAGACCGGGAGACCCACAACCAGCCAGCCCCCCTCAGGGAGGGTCCCAGAGCCAGCAAGGTCCCCCGAGAACCGTGACGTCCACCGCCTGAGCACTGATTCTGGGACAGACCCTGCGCTCACTGTCTCTAGTTTACTGACAAGGAGACGGAGGCCAGGAGGGGACGTCACCAGCTCAAGGTCACCCGGAGGTGACTGGATGTGACCGGCCAGAGGAGGGGCCGCTCTGGGCCTCCAAGGCAGCCCCGGGCACGAGCCGCCGGACTGGGGCCGCCCCCTCCACCCGAGCCCCGGCCCCGGCCCCCGGCCCCGAGGCGCCAGCCCAGGCCGCCCGACCCCGCCGGCCCCTGAGGCCCCCAGCCGCCGTCACGGGAAACAATCCGACGTCTATGTGGGCTCAGGCCGGACCCGTTTGGCCACTTGCGAGCTGATGGCAGAACCCGTCGGGCGGCTTCGGGGAGCCCCGGCCGCCTTTCCGCTCCTGGCTGGGAGAATCGAAAACCAGTAAAACGGGTCTGGCCGAGGTGATCCTCCTCCCTGCGCGCCCGCGCGCTGCTCGCTCTGCCTCCCGGCCGCGGACGGCCCCGGCTCGGGCTCGGAGGTCGCCGGGCCACTGGCCATGTGAGTACAGGGGACGCGGCCGCTCCCCAGGAGGCCAGGGCGGCGGCTGGGCGGGGGCCGGGAAGGGCGCTGCGGGGCTGGGGGCGCCCCCCGAGGCTAGGAGTCGGAGCTGGGGCCGGGGGCTGGTCCCCACTCAGGGTCTGACCCAGCAGCTGGACTGGCCTCCGCCCGCTGGGTGGCACGAGGGGCATGGCCGCCACCCTGGGGTGCCTGGTCCTGGGGGCCGAGCCGGGGAGGGGCCCTGCAGGCTTCCTGGGTGCCTGAAATGGGGCGGGGAGGGGGGCTGGGTGCAGGGAGGCAGGGCCCAGCCACCCCACCACAGCAGGAAGTTCACGTTCAAAGGGCCGCTTTGGGTGAGAGTCCTCGGGGGTCACCAGGAGGGAGTCAGTGGCCTGCTGGGGGACTGGAGGGAGCACAGCCGTGGGTGAGGAGTAGAGCACCGTGCAGCTGCTGCCCCCACCCAGCACTAGGCATGGGGGACACAGGGAGGCAGTGCCGAGGGTTTCTGGGGGCTTGGGGGCCCTGCTCAGTCTCCCCAGGCCAGGCCTGGGGCGGTGGGCAGCACGGGCAGGTGCCCAGCCCATCCCTGGGGAGTCGGGTTGCAGGGCCACTGTAACCTGAGCTGGCCAGGCCAAGCCCAGAGCCTACCGCGTTCCACTGTGCGTGTGCACACGTGCATGTGTGCAATGCATGTGCAGCTGGCCTTGGGCCCACGTGCATGGCAGGGAGGGATGGCAGGGGCACTGGTGTGTGTGGGTGTGCACAAGTGTTGCTTCTCCCGGTTAGGAGATTGCTGCTGCCTGCACGGGTGGGTGTGGGCATCACACACATGCATGTCATGGCTGCATCGTGTCTGGAGAGTGCTAGAAATTGCCCTAGCAGGGGCACCAGGATGTCCCCAGGAGGCCAGGCTGGGGTCCTACTGTGCCCCTTGCAAGCTGGTGACCGTGGACATGTGATGTCCTTTTGAGTCTCCGTGTCCTCAGCTGTAAGATGGGGCTGCCACGGCCACCCCATGGATGAGGGTGAGGCCCGAGGTTGCCGCTTCATGGAAAGCTGCTGCTGGGTGCCCGGCACACAGGGGCTGGGGGCAGCTCTGCTCTCTGGGGGGTGAGTGGCCATCGCTAGAGCACCCACACCAGGCCCGGAGCCCCGGCAGCCCAGGGGGGCTCAGCCTGTCTCCTGCCTCCAGAAGCCTGCACTTAGGACTCACGTGTTTTATGGATGGGGAAACTGAGGCACAGCCAGGCAAGCAGCTTGCCCCAAGTTGCCATGGGAGGGGCCTGGCCCTTTATCCCGAGGCCCCCACAGAGGGTTGGAGTCCCATCTCGACCCTGCTCATCTCAAACTGGGGCAGGGCCTCAGTGACCCCCTCTGGAGGCAGCAGGTGCTCCATCCGCGCTCTGGTGGGCTCTGATCCTGCACTGGGCCCTGGGGGGCCTGGAGGAGCGGGTGGAGCACACCTGGGCAGGGCAGGTTGAGGGGAGATGGTGGCCACGTAGATGCCTCCAGCTCAGTCCTCGGCGGACCTTCAGGGTGACTGCATCAGCCCTGCAAGCGGAGGGGTTGCCCTGCAAGGGGTGAGACCCCCGGCGCAGGCTTGACCCAGAGTGGGCACGGGGCACTGACTGCCACTGACATTGCTATCGTGACGTTGTCGGCGTTGTTGCTAGACAGACAGACTGACTGATGGATGGCCTGGTCCTCTGAGGGGGTGCAGAATTGGGGGCCCTGGCTCTGCACTCTCCACTCGGGGGGACTGCTGGAGGCAGGGGGTACCCAGAGAAGGGAAGGTGGTAAGGGGTTGGGGTCCCCACCCGGCACATTCCCTCGAGCGTTGGTGCCCAGGAAGGCCCCTCGGGAAGGGCAGGGGGCCGGGCATCAGCTGGCAGAGCCCCTGTCCCCCCTGGACCCCGTGCTCAGATAGTGGGTGGCGCCCCAAGGCCCCACGGCCCCAGCGGGCAGCACTGGTCTGGCTGCCGGGCCCGGGACAGGGCAGAGCAGACGCAGCACTGGCTTTGCTGTGCTGCAGACGGTGCCTGGCGCCGTGGACTCTGCGGCCGCACAGCACGGGGCTGTCCGAAACTGCTGGCGTCAGAGGCCTTGGCCCACCCGGGAGAGGTTCCGTCCTCCCGCAAAGGAGACCTCATGGTAACGGGACTCGAACACGGCCAGGGGAGGGGAGACCCCTGTAGGCAGCCCCGGTACTGCCCGGGGAGGGGGTGTCTGTGTGAGAAGTGCAAACGGGGGCGCCGCAGGCCGTGCCCAGGAGGCAGGGCCACTCGCCACCTGCAACTGCAGGCTCACCACGGGGGCCGCGTTACCTGGGGGGGCTCAGAGAGGTCAAGAGACTCACCCAAGGTCACCCAGAGAGTAAAGGGCAGGGTCGGGACTGACACCCAGGGCTGTCAGCTCCATGCCTTTCACCCTCGGCCCAGGCTGGCACCCTTCAGGAGTGAGACCCTTCCTGACCCCAGCTGGCTCACGGGGATGGGGGTGCACCTCTCCTTTGGGGTGTGAGAACCTGGCCTGGTGGGATTAAAAACAGCAAACCTCCACCCTCTCAAGCAGCCATTCTGATAGGCCCAGGGGGGCAGGTGGGGCCCAGGGGGCAGGTGGGGCCCAGGGGGCAGGTGGGGGCCGAGGAGGCAGGTGGGGGCCGAGGAGGCAGGTGGGAGCCCAGGGGGCAGTTGGGGGCCGAAGAGGCAGGTGGGGGCCGAGGAGGCAGGTGGGAGCCCAGGGGGCAGGTGGGGGCCCTGGGGCAGCAGGTGGGGGTCCTAGGAAGAAGGTGGGAGCCTGGGCGCCGAGTGGGGCCTGCAATGGGGCCCCATTCCCCAGGTGAGGACTTGAGGTGGAAGGCTGCGTCCCCACCTCAGCTCACTGGCTCTTCTGGGCTCTCCTGGGTGCTAGTTTTGGGTGCACTGTGTTCTGTCCCCTTCACAGGTGCCATTACTGTCCCCTGCATTTAAAGTCACCTGGGGCACAGCTGGCAGGTGGAGCCCAAGTCAGCGAAATGCCAGCCCCATCTCTTGCCAGCCGTGACCTAGGGCAAGACCCCCCCCAAGCCAGTGCCCTCACCCACAGCCTGGAGCACCTGGGTGCCATG
Source organism: Choloepus didactylus (assembly GCF_015220235.1). Taxonomy (NCBI): domain Eukaryota; kingdom Metazoa; phylum Chordata; class Mammalia; order Pilosa; family Megalonychidae; genus Choloepus; species Choloepus didactylus. Next base: position 64,768,020 of record NC_051325.1, on the reverse strand, counting down.
GGCTTCCCACCTGCCACCTCCTCACCCAGCGGGGAGCTGAGATGCGGCAGGGTCACTCCAACCTGTGTGGCCCCAAGGCTCCGCGGGACGCTCGGGCTCCCTGTGCCTGTGCGCGGTCCCTGGCAGCAGCCCCCGCCCCCACTCCAAGCCCTGGCCCTGCACCAGGCCTGGGGGAGACCCCACCCCAACGTCAGAGATCCCTGCACCCCCACCTCCAGCCCTGCCCCTCTGGGGAAGGCCCCACGAGCCCCTGGGCAGGGGTCCACCAGGGTGGGGCTGTGTGGGTGCCCTGACAGCCCAGGTCATCAGGCCCCCAGCTGCCCCACAGTCCAGGGGGCTGAGGCTGGGGACAGGGCCGTCCAGGGGCACCCAGGAGAGCACCCTGCCCCCACCCCGGCTGTGGGAACTTAGCCTGTCCCATCCTAGCCCTGCTCCACCCTGGAAATGTGGGGCTCCCCCCAGAACGTGCCCCTTCTATCTGCAAGGTGGGCTGCCCTAACTCCAGCCCCCACCGGGCCCTTGGCCCTGTCCACCTGTCTGTCCTGCTCGTCCTCCTCCACTGAGAACTCCTGGTGGCCCTCAGCCCCCAGAGGCCACCACTGCTGGTGCCCAGGACCCCCGAGCACTTCTCCCTGCCCCTCTCCTGAGTGCGCTCTGATTTTGCAGGTGCAGGGAGGGTCCCAGGCTGAGCCTGGAAGAGACCCCGACAGAGGGAGGGAGGAAGGGAGGGCTGGCTGATGGGGGAGGGACAGACGCCAAGCGGTGCCCAGAGTCCCTGGGAGGCAGTTCTGAGGCGTCCACCCCCGTCCTCGGGTCGGGCCCAGAAGGCAGAGCCCTGGGCACTGTCTCCTGATTCCCCTTCCTAACACAGCAGGGGGGCAGCTGGGACCCCACCCATCTGCTGCCCAGCCCCTGGCCCAAGGCAGGGAGGTGCCCACCAAGCCAGGCTCGGCCGCTGCAGGGAGGCCCTGTGCCCATCGCTTGCTCCCCGTGAACGGCTCAGAGATGCCACCACCTCCTGGGGTGGTTGAGAGGGTGAAGGACTGTGGGGTGTGTGCACAGGGCTGTGAATGCCCCGCCCAGCTCAGTCTCTCCTGCTGCCTCTTGGTGCCCTCTCCTGCCACCTCTCGGCAGTTTGGGGTGCAGAGTCTGGGCAGGGGTCCCACAGAGGGAGCAGTCTCCCACAAAGGGAGCCCCCGGGACCCCCAGTCCGGCCCTTACCCCACGGTGACATCATGGGAACCATGCGCCCCTCTCGCTCACACCCGGAGCCAGGCTGGCCTCCCCAGCCCTGGGCACGCGGGCTCCCTCCTGGGGTGTCGGCCCAGCCCTCGGCCCACGCGGCAGGCCCGGGGGCCCGGGAGGCTCCCGCTGGGCGGGTCGGGGTGGAATTTCAGGTGCTGCGGCCCGGCACCCCTGGGCCTTCCTCCCAGGCCCCATGGCAGGCAGGGCTGGCCCAGCTGGGCACGCCTGGGACACACGGGGGAGGCCAGGATGGTTTCCCCAGGGGCCAGGGCAGATGCGGCACAGGCACCCAGAGTGGAGCCCACCCCCCGGCTCAGCTGGCCCCTGCCCCGCAGCCAGGCCCCTCAGCCCCGCCTTCCCTGCAAGGACGTCGTCCCCACTTTTGGGGAGGCACCAGCCCTGGCCTCCAGTTGGGGGACAGCCCCTCATCAGCCACCAGCACAGAGCTCCCAGGCAGCCACCTCCACCCCCCAGCTGGCACCTGGGGAGTCCCCGCTTCCTGCTGGCTCCACCCCTCCCTGCCACCCCGGCCAGCCGCCCCCCATCTTGTGGGACAGTGCTCTCCTCTGGCCTCGTGGCACCCGCCCTGGGCCCAGCCCTGTGGCCTCCGCCGGGAACACAGGTCCTGGCTCTCCTCTGACACTGGCACACTGCTGAGATGACCTCAAGGCCTCTCGCCCCAACCCCGTGGCCTCTCTTGGGGTCACCAGGCCTGCACCCTCATTCAGGAATGCCCTTCTGGCCCCACCCTCCAGGAGCCCCGAGCAGCTGGGCCCTTCTGAGCTGGTGGGAGACGGAATGGTGTGGGCTCGTCCTGGTGACTGGCCCCTGTCGCTCGGCGTCGCGCAGCGAGAGGTTGAGGCAGACAGGCCAGCAGTCCCTCCACGGACACACGGGCACTGGGGGATTCTGGTTTGGGCTGCTCCGCAGAGCCCTGCTGCAAACCTCACGGATGTGTCTTCAGAGCAGCTTTTCGGAATACAACCCAGGTGGGCCTTCTCCATCTTCAGCCCTCGCTGGCCGGGCACCACGAGAGCCAGCGTGAGGGGGCTGCGTGGCCTGACTGCACAGGGGGAGGCCAATTGAGTGGTCCCATGGAGGGTCGGGGTGGCTTGGGTCCAGGCAGAGGTGAGATTGGGCTAATCTAGAAGGGAAAGCTGTGATGGTTAGGCTCATGTGTCCACTTGGCCCAGTGATGGTGCCCAGGTGTCGGGTCAAGCAAGCACTGGCCTAACCCTTACTGCAAGGACATTTGTGGCTGGTTAATACACCAGAAGGCTGGTTCATTAGATCATTAGTCAATTGACTGCACCTGTGACTGATTGCATCAATGAAGGGCGTGTCTTCCTCAATGAGAGAATTCAATTAGCTGCATTTAATCCAATCAGGTGGAGACTTTAAAAGGAGAAAGAGAGAGGCCCTCCACTTCTTTGGCTAGCCAGCACTGCATTTCCTGAGGAGCTCATCGAACACCTTCATCGGAGTTGCCAGTTCACTGCCTGCCCTATGGAATTTGGACTTGTGCATCCCCACAGTTGTGTGAGACACTTTTATAAAATCTAATATTTACAGATATCTCTTGTTGATTCTGTTTTCCTAGAGAACCCTAACAAATACAAAAGCCAGCAGTCCCTGCCAAGGCACCAGGTGTGAGATGTAAGGGAGGGAGAGGAGACGAGGACCCCAAGGACCCCGCGGCCTGACGATCAGGAGGGGCCACTTCCTCCTGGCCCAAAGGAGAGACAGAGGGTCAGAGTATAGGCTCCAGGCTCAGGCGGGCCAGCAGAGACCCACTCTGCTCCTTCAGCCACGTGACTTGGAGGCTGACCCAAACTCTCAGCTGTCTATAAAAGGGGGCTGCAAAAGACCGTGGCCCCTGGGGTGGTGAAGGAGCTCAAACAGGGTGATCACAGCTAAAGTCATATCTCGAGGAACTAAAAGAAGAGCAAACTAAACCTAAAGTTAGTAGATGGAAGGAAATCATAAACATTAGAGTAGTTATAAATGATACAGGAAATAGAAAAACAATTAAGAGAATGAGTGAAAACAAAATAGATCCTCTGAAAAGATCAATAAAATTGACAAGACTTTTAGCTAGACCAAAGAAAAGAAAAAGAGAGAGAAGACACAAATAATTAAATCAGAAATGAAAGTGGGGACATTCCTACTGATCTTGGAGAAATTAAAAGGATTACAAGAGAATATTATGAATAATTGTAGCAAACAAATCAGATAATCTAGATTAAATGGGCAAATTCCTAGAAACACACAATTTACCTAAACCGACTCAAAAAGAAATAGAAGATTTCAACAGACCTATAACAAATGAAGAAATTGAATCGGTAATTAAAACCTCCCAACAAAGAGAAATCCAGACCTGTATGGCTTCACTGGTGTATTTTATCTAGCATATAAAAGAATTAACAGCAATCCTCCTCAAACTCTTCCAAAAAATAGAAGAGGGAAAATTTCCAAACCCATTCTGTGAGGTCAACGTTAATCCAATTCCAAAGTCAGATAAAGACAAGCAAAGGAAAATTACAGGCCAATTTCTCTTATGAATATAGATGCGAAAATCTTCAACAAAATTTTAGCAATTGAATTCAGTGGCATATCAAAAGGATTATACACCATGACCAACTGGAATTTATGCCAGGAATGCAAGGGGGACAGTTTGCTAATGCTGCCCTTTTGTAAAACACCAGAAATGGATTGGCTTTTATAAAGGGGGTTTATTTGGTTACAAAGTTACAGTCATAAGGCCAAAAGTATCCAAGGTAAGGCATCAGCAATCGGGTACCTTCACTGGAGAAAGGTCATTGGCATCCTGAAAACCTCTGTTAGCTGGGAAGGCACGTGGCTGGCATCTGCTTGCTCCCAGGTTGTGTTTCAAAACGGTGTCCTCCAAAATGTTGGTCTTGGGACGTTTCGTCCTCTCTTAGCTGCAGCTGCTCCGCGGCTGGGCCTCTGTGGCTCTTTTTAAAGTATCCAGTGATCCGATAAAGACCCATCCTGAATGGGTGGGGTAACATCTCCATAGAAATTATCCAGTGAAAGGTCTCACCCACAGTTGATTGTGTCACATCTCCATGGAAACACTGAACTAATAGGTTCCAACCTAATCAACACTAATACATCTGCCCCCAGAAGACTGTTTCGAAGATAATGGCGTTTTGGGGGACACAGTACATTCAAACTGGCACAGGGGTGTTCAACACAAGAAAATCAATTAGTGCAAGACATTACATTAACAAATCAAAGGGGAAAAATCACATGATTGTCTTGATTGACACAGAAAAAGCATCTGACAAAATCCAGCATCCTTTCTTGATGATAACACTTCAAAAGATAGGAATAGAAGGAAATTTCCTCAACATGATAAAGGGCATAGATGAAAAACCCACAGCTAAATTACTCAGTGGGGAAAGACTGAAAGCTTTCCCTCTCAGATCAAGAACATGACAAGGAGCCCACTGTCACCACCGCTATTCAACATTGGACTGGAAGTTTTAACCAGAGCAATTAGACAAGAAAAAGAAACAAAAGGGGATATAATCCTCTCTTCTACAAGTGGTGCTGGGAAAGCAGGAAGTCGACACACAAAAGAATGGAGGGGGACTCTTACCCTCACCGTACGCAAAAATTAACTTAAAATGGACCAATAACCTAAATATAGCAGCTAAAACCATGACACTCTTAGAGGAAAACATAGGGAGAATTCTTCATGACCTTGAATTTGGCAATTTTTTTTTTAATCTATGAGAAATGGGCCAAGGACATGAATAGACATTTCTCCAAAGAAGACATTCACATGGCCAATAAGCACATGAAAATATGCTCAATATCATCAGCCATCAGGGAAACGAAAATCCAAACCACAGTGAGCTACCACTTCACACCCACTGGGATCTCTATTATTTAAAAAATAGGAAATAACAAGTGTTGGTAAAGATGTGGAGAAACTGGAACCAACAGATGTTGGTGGTGGGAATATAAAATGGTGCAGCCGCTGTGGAGGACGGTTTGGTGGTGTCCTTAGAAAGTAAGTACAGAATGCCCGTGGGATCTGGCAAGCCTGCTCCTAGAAACATGCCCCGAAGAGTCAAAAGGGTCTCGGACAGATCCGTGCACCAATGTTCGTGGCAGCATCATTCACAATGGCCAAAAGGCAGAAGCAACCCACAAGTTCATCAACAGACGGATGGATAAATAAAATGTGGTGTCTACATACGATGGAATATTACTCAGCTGAGAAAAGGAATGAAGATCTGATACATGTGACAAGACGGATCATGTTGATGAAATCAGCCAGACACAGAAGGTCTGACACTGTGCAATTCCACTGACATGGATTAAGTGGAGTGTGTACATTCTTACAGAGAGAAGGTGTCCCCCGTGGTCAGCATCGGGGGCCCCTGTGAGGGAGGCTCCTGCCCCCTCCTCGGCGCCTCCAGCCCCTCAATTTGGGGCTCACTTCCTTGGGCTGATGGGGCTGGAGTGCATGTGTCTGTCTGTCTCTGCATCCACGTGCATTTGTGCGTGCCTCTGTGTGTCCGTGGTTCCGCGTCCATCTGTGTGTCCATGGGAAATGCTGAGGTCCCACAGCCGCCCTGGCTTCCAGCCCCCTGGCCTGGGGCTCTGCATTTGGGAATGCGGCCACCCTCTGCGCCTGCCTGCAAGGTCCGGCCCGTAGCTCTGTGTGAACGGGCCACGATTCCTTTCCTGTCGGCTGTGGGTGGGCATCTGGGTGTGTTCCATCTGGGTGAGAACGCGGCCATGGATGCATCCCATATGCGGCGGTGCTGTGGGGCTGGCGCCTTTGGCATGCGTCATGAGGTGGAGTGAGGGGTTCCCATGTCCCCCCTCCAAGTGCCCCACAGGGGTGAAGGTGAGCGTAGGGCATGTGCCCTGAGAGCGGGAGTCAGTGGGGGCTGTGGGGTGGCAGGAAGGACAGGACTCTCACGGGGACCGGGCTCCAGCTCAAGAGATCCCTTGGGTGGGGGTCCAGGGCTCCCAGCCCAGGCTTCCCTGAGTGGCAGCCCCCCAGACTGACACGGGACAAGTATGCTCACCCGGGGCGGCCTGGGGCTGGACGGCAGTGCCCTTAAGGCAAGGCGCCCCCTCTCCCCACTTCCTCCTCTGCAGGCTGGACACAGAGGGGAAGTAGAGGCTAAGGAGTCGGCCCACACCCCGAGGGCCACGAGGAGCCATGGACAGGTTTACGGAGTCACTCAACAGGCTGAAGGACATCCATGAGAAAGAGGTTCTGGGTCAGTGGCCCTGGGGGTGAGGAGGGCTAGCCAACAGGCTGCAGCCGGGAGGGGTCTCCCCAGCCACCCAGACAAGGGGTCCTGAGGGCCGGGGCTGGGGCAGGCTGGTGTACCCCCCACCTCACCCCTAATTCTCACCAGACCTGGGGGCCCCGCCGTCCTGGCCCAGGAAAAGGGTCCTGCCCCAGGGCCCCAAGAGAGAGTGGCCAGATGCCATGGGTGTTGCCCTTGTGCGGGGTCCTTGACACCACACTGTGTGGCCCCCAAGGGGCACGTATGCGCAGGGCAGTGGGCATTTAGGAACGTGCAGCCCCCACCACGGCACAGCCTCAGCTCGTCCACAGTCCGTGGGGGACAGACGGGAGACCTGGTCCCTGGTCACGCAGAATCCCGGAAGCTCCCGCCCCCGGTGGGGCCCCTGAGCCTCCCAGCAGAGGCCACTCGCTCTGAGGAACAGGGCTTGCCACCCCGAAGCCCATCCAGAACGGTCCCAGGCATTGAGCTGAGATCCTTCTGCTGCCCTCTGGGACAACCCCCAGCCCTGGGCCGAGCTCAGCCGTGCGCCCCACTGATGCCCCCTGCACTCAGCACCCGGAGGCCGCAGCCCAGACCCCCCCCCCCAAGGCCCTTTCCAGTGGGCACTCACGGCCCAGGGCCCAGCCAACTCTCGGGTCCCGGGGGCCTGGGTGCATCCCTTCCCGAGTGAGGAGAGAGGAGGGGCTGCCTGGCAAGACCCCCAGCTCCCGGCCACAGAGTGTGTGGGGGCTCTGATGGGGCCTGCCTCAAAAGCCCATTTTATCTCAGCACGAGCTGTGCCCCCCAAAACAGCCCCTGTTGCTCCCCATATCCTTCCAGGTGTGGCCCAGGGGCAGGCCACTGCCAGCATTACTGTCCCGTCACCCCCAGGCAGACACTGCAGGGCCGGGGACCCCGGGAGAAGGGGAGGCGCTTGGCCTGAACCCCCAGGGTCGCAGGCAGCCGGTGGGCAGAGGCTGAGGCCCAAGAGGCCAACGGCCAGAGCGGACGGGCCCCACCGAGCCGGGCAGCCTCCAGGCTCCCCCAGGGAGGTGCCGAGCTTGAGAGCACCCCGGACAGGCAGGGGTCCTCCAGGCTGCCCTGACGCTGCCCCGTCCTCCCGCCCAGGCCTGCAGAGCAAGCTGCTGGAGCTGAACTCCGAGAGGTGCCGGTGAGTGGGCGCCGGCCGCAGCGGGTGGGACAGTGGCAATGACGACCGCGGCCCTCCCTGCAGCCCCAAGCTGCCCTGCAGCCCTGGTCCCCATGATGGGAAGGGAAACCGAGGCTGGGGGTGGCTGCATCACTTATCCAAGGTTGCACGAGAGGAGGTGGTGGCGCCCAGGTGCGCGGCCTCCGAGCCCACCCTTCGGGGCGTCCTCCCGGCGTCACCGGCAGTGCCGTGAATAGAGAGGGGCTGGGACGTTGCCTCTCTCCAGCCGCAGGCCCCGGGGCTCCCAGGGCGGCTGCAGGGCGGCCGCGGCAGGACGGGGCCGGAGGGGTGCGGGGGCGGGCCAGGCGCGGGGGGTGCGGGGAGCAGGCCGGCCCGCAGGCCCACATGCCTGCACGGCACCCCCACCGGCCCCCCCAGGGACGCCCAGCGGCTCGAGGAGCTCTTCGCCAAGAACCAGCAGCTCAGGGAGCAGCAGAAGGCACTGAAGGAGAACGTGCGGGTTCTGGAGAACAGGTGCTGGGAGGGGGCCCCGCGGCGCCCTCCTGGGGGGCAGGGCGCCCCGTTTGGGAAACTCCAGGCAAACTAGACCAGGCGGCCTTCTCCGCTGCGCGACCTCTCAGAGCCGTATGCGAATCGCGCGTTCAAGATGCCTTCTCACGTTTAACTGAACAGGGACCATGGGCCCCACAGTTTGCAAACAGAGAGAGTGAATGGGGGGGCCGGGGCAACAGGGGCCCTGCCCCTCCGTGGGCCTCCGTCTCCCCCCAGGGACTCTCATGGCCCCCCACCCATCTCCCGCCCCCAGGCTGCGGGCCGGCCTGTGTGACCGCTGCATGGTGACCCAGGAGCTGGCCAGGAAGAGGCAGCTCGAGTTCGAGAACTCCCACCTCCAGAGCCTGCAGCACATCTTCCTCCTCAGTGAGCCACGTGCCCCCCCAGGCTCCACCCCCGCCCCTCTCCCCACCCTGCCCGCCCTGCCCACAGAACCCCTCCCCGCCTGGCCCCCCCAGCCAAGCCCCCCGTTCTGTTCCACCTCGCCCCACCGCACCCTGACTCAGAGACACTCCCCACCCAGGGTCTCAGGAGAGAGGGGGGAAGGCAATCATTCCCACACCACCAGGAGAGGGGTCCCCTACACCCCATTTTACAGATAAGACCCCTGCCCAAGGTCTATAGCCAAGCTTGGGCCGAGGGGGCTGTCCATCCCCTTCCACAGCCTAGCCCTGCGGCCAGCCCCGGCCCCCCGCCCCAGCCACAGGCCCCCTATCGTTGCAGCCCATGAGATGAACGTGCTGAAGGAGGAGAACACGGGCTTGAAGGAGGAGGTGAAGCGGCTTCGGGGCCTGGAGTGAGTGGGGCAGGGGTCTGCATCCCAGCCGGCACCCAGTTCCCTGATACCCCACCCCCATCAGGCAGAGGCCCACCAGGGGGATCCCACCGCAGGGGATGGGGGTCCCACAGGCTGCCCATCAAGGAACAGACCCCCGACGTCCTGGACTCCCCGGGACCCCATACCCTCACGGCGCTGATGCTTGGGGTTCCCCGGGGGTGCTGGTTGTGAAGGGCCCAGAGAGGTGCTCAGCCACAAGGGCCCCTGCGGGGATCTCAGGCAGCGGCACAGAGCTGGATCCCCCGGGCCCTGAGTCACCCCAGGGGAGGCCTGGACCCGAGGTGGGTGCCCTGCTTTCTAATCGGTCCCTAACCCTCTCCATCCCCCCCAATCCAGAGACCAGCCCAGGCCCCTGAGCAGGGACGGCATCTCGGACCCCCCCTCGCCCCTGCTGCTCCCCTCCCCAGGCAGCTGGAAGCAGCCAGGGGGCCACGAGGAAGCTGAGGACGAGCCCCCGAGCGCAGGTACACGGGGAGAAGGGCTGGGGGGCCAGGGGGCCCGGGCGGCGGGGTACCCCAGCAGGGAGGCAGAGCCCCCTGGCCAGGGGTGAGTCTCCACCCACCCCTCTGAGCACCTCCAACACCCCCAAAACCCTGCTCCCCCTGCAGAGAAGTCGCTGGGGTACAGGACGTCTCCAGTGGCCAGAATCTCCCCGAGTGCCAACCTGCCTGAGCTGCGGGCCCCGGACATGGTGAGGACAGGGACCCCCCACTGGGCCACATGGTCCAGCCCCCACGCCAGGCAGGAGTCCACGTGACGTGGGGGGCAAGGCCGGGGGGAGGCGAGGATGACCTGCCCGAGGTCACACCACAGCTAGGGCAGAGGCGGGGCCAGCCCCGGTGCCAGGCCAGGACCCCCAGCCAGGCGCAGCCTGCCCCTGAGGGCAAGCCCCCAACCCCCTGTCCCATGCAGAGTCCCCAGCACGTCTCCAACCAGCTGCACGGGACCATCGCTGTGGTGCGGCCCGGGCCCCGGGTGTGCCCCCCGGAGCGCGGAACCACCGATGGGACGCCCCCGCCACCCACCAGGAACAGCCCGCCCAGCCCACCTTCCGAGCACAGCCTTCCCCTGGACAGGTGCGGTCCCCCTTCTCAAGCTGTGGTCCCCCCTCTGGTAAAGGACCAGCAGTCCAGGAAGTCCCTCTGGTTATCCCTCCAGGAGCCCCAATACTTCCTGGCTTGGCTTTGTCGAGCACAAATCCCCCACACAGACACCTCCTGTGGGGGCAGCATCGGGGTGGGTGGGTAGCAGATGGGGCCCCACCATGGAACCCCTTCTTAGAAGGGCCCCCGGAAGCCTCTCTCCATGGTCTAAGACCCAAAGGGCTCATCGAGAGGAGAGTGCTAGTGGGATGGGGATGGGGGCCAGTGCAGGGGGGCTCCAGGCCAGGGAGCAGGCAGCTAAAGCTCCTGCCACAACATGTCCTGCCAGGAAACCCAGCAGAGGTGGGGCCGAGGCGTCCACGCCCCTCAGAGCCCCGGGCCCCTGGCGCCTCTGGGCAGGTCCACCCACTGAGTGGCTCCAGAACCGGGGCCAGGAACCCCCACCCCTTGCCACTGTCGCTGTGTGGCCCTGGGTGGCTCGCCTCGCCTCTCTGGGCCTCGGTTTCTCACCCCCAGGCTGTCCTCTCTCCCTCCCCGGCCCTCGGTCATCTGACTTCTCCCCCCCCCCACTTCAGCTTCCTGCGGGCCCCCCGGACCCCCACCATGACCTACGGGTCACTGAAGCGCTGCCTCCAGGCCGGCCGCCTGTGTCTCCTGAACCGGCACCTGGCCCTGCACCCCCGCAGCCCCCGCAGCATGCCCCCGGCCCCCACCAGCCCCCTGCTGCAGGGCCCGCAGGCTGGGGAGCCGGAGGCCTGGGAGGGGCCCGCAGGCCTGCTGGACCTGGAGGACACGCGGGACGCCCGGCTGGAGGGTGCACTGCACCTGCTCCTGGCTCGGCAGCAGCGGCAGGCACGCGTGGGCCGGGCAAGGCTGGGGGGCCCGCCCGCCCCGGGGGAGACGCCGCCCTCCCTGCTGGCCGGCTCCAACCCCGAGTGCCCTGAGAGCCAGGCAGCCGGGACGGCGGTGAGCGCAGTGGCCCTGACCGGGGGACGGCCCCCACGGCCCCCAGCCCCAGGCAGCCCCAGGGCCCAGGACTATGCCCCCGACAAGCCCCTGGACCTCTCAGATCGGGGCCGGAGCCAGGATGTCCCCAAGCCCGTCCACCGGCCCAGGTCACTGAGCCCCCCAGCTGCCCATGCTGGCAGCCCCGGGTCCCCACAGGACGCTGGGGCACCTGCCAATTCCAGGCCCCCGACCCCCAGCCCCTGCGTGCTCAGCAACTGCACCAAGAGGGCCAGGGCAGCCGAACCAGAGCGGCCCCCCACTGCCACGGTAAGGTCCCAGCCCCCGGCACGGCTCAGTCCCCACTCGCGGCCCCCGCTCCCCCCACAGCCTGGCAGCCTGTCCCTCCAGGTCTCTCTCGAGAGCCACTCTCTTCCCACGCCCCCACCCCAGTCCTGCAGGCCATGTCCAGGGCTGGGTTGGGGGGTGGGAGAGTCCCCCCAAATGAACTGAGCTACTTACTTGTCTTCCCCAGGACCCCCCACCTCCTCTCCCAGGGCATCGCCCCAGCCTGCCCTCTCCTGGCGGGACGGGAACTGAGGCCAGAGGGAGGCCAAAGCCGCCCCCCCACCCCCAGTGGCCTGACGCCGACGGCCACCAAGGTAAAGGTGAGCCCCACCCAAGGTCACGAGAGTCCAGCCAGGAGGTGGCGCCACACTGGGGAAGGGGCCCTTGACGGCCAGGGCCCAGCTCAGGCCCCTCAGCCTGTCCAGCCAGAGGGTCTGGGGTCCCAGAAAGGGAGAGGGGGGGTCCAAGGAAGGTATCACACACAGCGATGTGTGAGGAGCACAGGAATTAAGACTGTCAGGAGGTAGTGAGCTCCCTGCCACTGTGGCAACCAAGCCAAGGTAGGTCACCCCAGCTGGCAGGGTCGGTGCTAATGGGACCCTGGAGCTGCTTGGCCTGGGGGTCTTTGGGCTGGTAACTCAGCCCTTTGGCCTCAGTTTCCTCGTCTGCAGAGCTGTCACCATCCATCCTAGTCTGTCACTAGACTGCAGGGCGCCTGCCTGGGCTGACCCCCACTGTGCCCCCAGGGCCCAGGAAGGCCAGTGTGCAGACGGCCGACTCGGAGGACCCGGAGGAGCCAGACTCCTCGGACAGCGAGGTGGGCCTGTCACCCACCCAGGCGGGGCCGTGGTGGCACGGCTGCCGGGCAGGGGCCTCACCCTGACCGCACCCCCCTCTGCCCAGGTGGCCTTGAGCTCTGAGGCGGGCACCAAGCCGAGTGTGCCAGGGGAGGGGCCCGGGTGCTTCTGCACCCAGGAGTGTGGGCAGAGTCTGCAGCAGAAGCGGAAGTGGGACGCGGACCCCGGGGGCAAAGGTATGGGCTGGCGGGGAGGGGGCCCGGGGGGGGAGGGGGCTGCTGGGTCACCTCCCCTCTGGCTCTGGGAGAATGGCATCCGCACACCAACTCAAACCCCAAAACAGAAGCCCCCAAACCTCTCTGGAGCGGGCCCCTAGGAGCATGGGGTCCTGCCTGGCAGTGCGTGGCCTGGGCCAGTCCCCTCCACTCTGCGCCTCGGTCTCCTCACCTGCCTGAGGGGCGGCACTGGGGCTGCTTCGAGGTTTCAGACAACACCGAACCGGGAGGGGAGGCCAGGGGAGAAGCAGTGGCCAAGGGCATAGCCCCACTGGGCCCGGGTGCGTTTGCTCCCGATGGGGGACGCGGGAGCTCGACTCCCCCCAGGAAGGCCCCGGCCAGGGGCATCGGCACAAATGCCCACTTCCTGCTCCAGGCACGATGGCCAGCAGCTCCAGCCGGGCCTCCAGGTGCCCGAGGGAGCCTTTGAATACCTGAGCCAGGCAGCGCGTGCCCGGGCAGAGCTGCAGCTGCCAGTCTGCTGCTGTCACCAGGAAGGTGTCCCCGCTGGCCGGCAGCTCCGAGGGGCAGCAGTGAGGCCATGTCCCCTGCCTTTCCCACGAAGACGGGGCTTCGGCACCTCCACTGCAAACCCATGGGAAGCTGTCCTGGAGGAGGCCACAGACGCCCAGCAGTGGGCAGGGAGGCGTGGGGGAGTCACCGCAGCCCGCAGGGATGTGGCCCAGCAATGCCAACATTGCCTTCCCACCTGGGCCAGGGCAGGGGTCAGCTGGCTCCCGGAGGCACCCCACACCCCACAGGCAGCCCTCTGCCCCTCCTGGGACACCTGCCCTGATGGCCGCAGATTATTGGGGAGCGGCTGGTGGGAAGGGGCCCTCAGCCAGCATGCGACAGTTGCCTGCCACGTGCCAGGCAGGTCCCCTGCCCCTCGGGAGGTGTGAAGGGTTATGGCCCTCAGAAGCTCTGGGCCTCATGGCGGCCAGCAGGTGGGATGACCACCAATCCACAGGTGGGGAAACTGAGGCCCAGAGAGGTAAGGCAACTTGGCCCGGCCCAGCCGTCTGCCCCAACCTCAAGCTTGGTCTGCTCCTGAGCCTCAGTGGGTGTCAAGCCAGGGACCCCGGGGCCCAGAGCCTCGCAGGTCCAGCTGGGCCTGTGGGGGCCCCAGCCCTAGTGTTCCGGGGACTCAGGCATTTCCCAGAAGCCCCCTGTCCTCAGGGCACAGAGGGGTGGCCTCCACCAACTCCCCCCACTCACCCTCCAAACTGACCACCCCCTGCTCTGGCACCTTTAGGAATGAGGGTGCCGGTGGCTGGGAACGTGGGTTCCCAAGTGTGCGCAACGTGCACCTGCCTGAGCTCGGCTCCTTCTGCAGCCCCCAAGAAGCCAACCCAAGGGAGGAGGAAACCGCAGGAACCTCTGACCGACGCTGAGGGGCCCCAGAGCCCGAGGGGCATGGAGGACAGCAGCCCCTCGCCCAGCGACAGGGACTGGCAGCAGACCTAGCCCAGGCCCCCAACCTGCTCAGACTGGCCCCACAGGGCCCCCAGCACCCCTGACCACACCACCAAACCTGCAGACCACCCAGGCCTGGATTTGCAGGGTACAGCTGCCTGGGCTGGGGTCCTGCCCCACTTCCAGTGGGGCAGTAAGGCCCTGAGAGGCCCTGGGCTGGCCTCCACCCCGGCCTCCACCCCGGCCTCCACCCCGGCAGCCTCAGATGCACCCACCGCCCCACTGCCCTCAGCCCAGCAGCTGCTCTTTGGGGGTCGTGGGGGGAAGGGGCGCAGAGGCAGGTCATCAGCCCACAGCCCTGCTGCCACCTCTGGGCGGGGGAAGACGGACCACCCCAGGTTCCATGGGCTCCGGCAGTCTCCAGCACCCCCTCGCGGCCTGCCCGGCATCGGCAGCAGTGGGCAGCGGTGGGCACAGCACCTTCCTGATGGGCCCCAGGGCACTCGGAGAATAAACATGGAACAGACAGATGCGTGTGTGACTGCGGGGCAGCTGGGGCCGCTGCAGCCAGGGCAGGTAACCGGGGCAGGAAACCCACCGAAGCCCATCTTTGGTGTCGGCAGGTGGCCACTGTAGCTGGGAGCTAAGTCTCACCCCCAGGGCTGCCTGGCCATGGAAGAGGGTCGGGCCCAGGGAGACCCCAGTGAGGGCAGAGGATCCCACAACCCCAGGGAGTGTGCCTAGGGGAAGGAGGAAATGAAACCAAAGTGGCTGGGAAGCCAGATGGCAGGGGAGCCAGTCAGGATGCCCTGGGGACAGCTCGGGCCCCACTGTCACCCCAGCTGGACCCCCAAATCTGCATGGCTTGGCTAACCCTCACTGTGATAACCGAACCCTGACTACATGCCAAGAAACTTCACACCCTTCAAAGGCAGCCCCGGCTGGCGGGTCTTGTTATCATCCCCACTTGGCAGACAAGGAAACCGAGGCTCAGAGAGGAGAGGCTCAGCCCAGTTTCACCATGAGAGGAAGAGCAGGACTTGAACCTGTGGCTGACCCTCCGCTGCCCTATGAAAGGGGGGTAGGAGAAGCCAGAACCACCCTGGGCCTCTACTGGAGGTCCCCAAGTGCGGGGACCCAGGGCAGGCAACTGGGGCTTCACTGGGTTCCACCAAACCACGGGACTACAAAGGCAAGACAGCAGGTCCAACGTCCGGCCAGCGTGCCCACCTCACAGACTGGAGACTGAGGCCCGGAGATGTGGGGACACTGGCCAGGGCCTTGTGGCACTTCCGCCAAATCACAGCCAGTGAGGGCAGGCCCTGGGGTGCCAGGCAGGGAGCACCAGCCCAGAGCACCCCCAGACACCACAGCAGGGACACCCCACTCAGGACCCAATACAGCAGGTGCCTGGTCCCCCAGCCTGACACAGAACCCAGGGTGGACAGGGTGCTCACTGAGCCAGAGCCATCGCCCGTGAGTGGGGCCGAGAGGTCGGGCTGGGCCCCGGACCCGGAGCAGGGGGAGCTAACATCTCTTGGGCACCCACAGCAAACACAGCCCTGGCCTTTTGTGCATTCTCCTCATTTGTCCAGACTCAGCTCAAATGTTACCTCTAAGACAGGTCTACTCCAACCTCACCCCCCTAGAATAATATGAGCAAAGAAAATGTAATATTAAGTCATATACATATATTATAAAGTCCTATTAAATTTTAATATAACAATTGTATTTTAATATAAAATTATAGTGGGATTAGTGTAACAGGGATTGGCTGGCAAGAAGGGCCCAGAGAGGCACTGGAAGGAGCAGACAGCCCAAGGAAGGCCACCCCCTGCCCCACAGCCCGGGCTGGGACCAGACGCCGATGGAGAGGGCACAGCTGTGACCCACTGCATGGAGAAGTCCACCCTTTGGGGCGCAGCAGGGAGCCATCCATGGGGAGGGGTGGTGCCTCGGGCCTTGATGCACAGCCAAGGGGCTGCTGGGGGAGCTGCGGGCTGCCGGGCATCAGGCTGCGGGCGTCAGGCAGCGCTGCAGGCCGCTCGGAGGGGCACTCCAGGCCCTGGAAGGGAGGTCCCCTGCTGCAGCGTGCCCCCAGCACCCTCTGCTTACAGAGCTTGACCCAGCCCCAGCTGGCAAAGAAGAAACAGTTACAGGGCCCAGCTCTGTTGTCACGAGCGGAGGGCATTTGGATTTGAAGCTGAGGGCAGCTCGCCACTGCAGCCTCCCATTGCCTCCTTATTTCCTTCTCCCCGCTGTTAGCTGCAGTCCAGCATCGCTGCCCCCCTCGCCTGCCAGGGTCAACTGACAGTGGGTGCCCACCCTGCACTCAGCCCTTTCCCACACTGAACTCACTCACTCCTTGCTACAGGGGCCCCACGAGGCACAGGATGCACCCTCATTATACAGATGGGGAAACTGAGGCTTGGGGAGGTTAAAGAGTCGCCCCAGGTCACCCAGCTGGAACCCACACTCTTAGCTCCAGCCCAAGAGGGGCCTTCCACGTGCAGAGCTCCTCCAGCCTCTCGGGATGCCACTGCCCAGGACACACACTTGGTCCAAGCCCCCCATTCTCCTGGCTGGGAAGCTGGGAAGCTGGGGAGGCTCCCCGAAGGGCAGAGGGAACGGAAGGAGGACAGAACCGGGCACTGCGCAAGCCTACCTGCAGCAAGGCAAGCTCAGCAGGAGGGGAAGCCGCCAAGGAGAGAGCTGAGAGGGGTTGTAAAGGGGCAGCCGCCAGGTGAGCCCTGGGTGCTGGGGAGGGGACCGTCTTCACAGCCCTCCTGCCAGGCCTGGTCCCGTTCACCCCTCGTCCCACCTCACTGTCCACCTGACCACTCCAAGGGTGCCCCAGAGGGCACAAAAGAGATGCTGGCCAAACTCGCTGGAACAAATGGCGGCAGGAGCATTTCCTGAGAGCTCCCTACACAATTGCGGCAAAGTGCTGTCATTTAATCCGTACAACTCCCCGGTGAGGTCCCACTGGAAAAGGAGTAAGAGGAGAGGATGCCCACACCTGGCTGCCCGCGGGGTGCTACCCCAGGGTGCACAGGTGCCCACAGGCAGAGCTGGCCCTGGGCACCCGCAGGACAGCACCTGATCCCGGAGTCAAGGAGAAGAGCCTGAGGCCCCGCCCAAGCAGGCGCAAGGCCATGCTGCTGCTGCTGCTGCAAGGGAAGCCCGGCTCTCCCTGGGGCTGAAGGCCCAGCTCAGCTCCCCTCGGACCCTCGGTGTCTTCTTCAGCAGGTGGCACCACAGTCACTCTGGGAAACCGTGGGACTCCTCGAGGGAACTGCACCTGGCAAACTGAAGGGCCGCCAGGCGGGAGCCTGCGGAGAGGGTACTTCAGCCCTCCCCGCCACGACCCCACACCCCCACCTCCCACACATACACGCGGGCACGACGAAGCGCGCTGGGCGTTCTCCGGGGGCGCAGCCCCGCCGACGCCTAAGAACCTGGGATCGGGGAGGCTGACCCGCCGCAGCCCAGCAAGGGTGCCGGCGCCCCGCGGCCGCAGCTTCCGCGGCAGGGACTCGAACCCGCGGCGCCGCCCGCCGCTGGGCCCCGGGCCAGGCCCCGCGGGGCGGACAGGCGGCGCGCGCGCGACTCCCGGCTCCCTCGGGGCGCGTCCCGAACCTCTTCCGGCCCCCGGGGAGGTGCCTGCGGGCCCGGCGCCCCGCCCCGCGGCGCCGGAGCGGCCAATGGGCGGGCGTGGCCGCGGATTATTTGCATGTCGGCGCGCCGCGGCCAATGGGCGGCGGGCGGGCTCGGGCGCGTGCGCGCGCGGCGGTTCGGGCGGCCGCGGCGGGCTCAGTCGGAGAATGGCCGCGGCCGCGGCGGGTGGGGCTGCGGGCCCGACCCCCGGCGCCACCCCCGGCGCCACCCCCGGCCCCGCCGCGCCGCCGCCCGCCGCCGCCGCCGCCGCCCCCCGCCCGGGCCCCGCCGCCGGCGCTGCGGAAGCGCGGGGACTCGCGGCGCCGCCAGGCCGCGCTCTTCTTCCTCAACAACATCTCGCTGGACGGGCGGCCGCCGAGCCTGGGCCCGAGCGGAGAGGAGCCGCCGCCGCCCCCGCCGCCCGCCGAGGCCCGCCTGCCGCCCGCGCCGCCGCCGCCGCCCCCGCCGCCCGCCGCGCCCGACCCCGGGGTCCGCGGGGGCCCGCCGCCCGCGCCCCCCTGCGGCCTGCCCGCGCCCGCCGGCAGGGCCCCCGCCGCCCCCCAGGGCCTGCTCAGCCCCACGCAGGCCGCCGGCCTCGCCCTGGACGTGCAGCGCCAGAGGTGAGCGGGGCGCCCGCGGGGCGGGGGTCGGGGTCACCTGGGGCTCTTCCAGATGGGAACAGGACAGTCAGGGTCACCTGGGCCTGCTCAGCCCAGGACAGGGGTGTCGGGGTCACCTGGGGGCCTGTGAGCCCGCAGCAGGACAGTCAGGGTCACCTGGGCCTGCTCAGCCCAGGATGCAGAGATCAGCATCACCTGGCCCAGTCAGCTCAGGATGCAGGGGATTTGGGGTCACCTGGGGCCCTGCAAGCTCGTGACAGGAGAGTCAGGGTCACCTGAGTCCTGACAGCCCAGGATGGAGAGGTCAGGGTCACCTGGGGCCCTGCAAACTCTTGACAGGAGAGTCAGGGTCACTGGGCCCAGTCAACTCCCGAAAGGAGAGTCAGGGTCACCTGGAGCCCTGTCAGCTCTAGACGAGGAAGTCCTGGTCACCTGGGCCGGATCAGCCCAGGACAGAGAGGTTGGGGTCACCAGGGGCCCTGTGAACTCCCAACGGGAGAATCAGGGTCATTTGGGGCCCTGCCAGCCCCGCAAGCAGAGGTCACGGTCACCTGGGCCCGGTCAGTCCCCTGGCTGTGGGTGTTAGGGTTTCTAGGGTCCTGTCAGACCCCATACATGGGGGTCAGGGTCCTCCTAACCTTGTCAACCCCCTGAGCAGGGATTGCAGAGTTCCCTCGGCCGTCATCAGCCCCCAAACACTGTGCTGCGTCTCCTGGGGCCCTGTCCGCTCCGGACATGCCCTGCCCCCAGCCACTTTTATCAGTCCTGTGGCCACAGGGACACCTCGTGTCCCCCGTCCCCTCTTCACCCCTCAGCCCTGACATCCCTTGTCGCAGCCTTCTGCACCCCACTCTCCCCGATACCTCCGTGCTGGCCTACTGTCCCCTCAGGATCCCCCGTCCACGGTTCCTCCCCTGCCCCCTGGGCCCATCCTGGGGCAGCACTTCACCCCTGGCTCTCCTGTGCTCCTGCCCAGACTGGCCCCTGGCTGCTGTCTCGAAGGCCACTGCTGAGCCCTGCGCTGCTGTCTGCAGGACGGAGCGCCCAGCAGGTGGGGGCCTCGCTCTGGGGCAGTCCTGGGGGGAGCAGAGCAGAGGGGGGCAGGTGAGAGCACGGTGGTCTGGCGTGGGTGAGCCGAGGCAGGTGCCATCTTGCAGACCTCGGCGTGGCCGCTGTCCCCTGCCCGGGTCGCCAGAGCTGCACTGGCTGTGCTCCAGGAGGGGCCTTCTGAGGGTCTTCATTGTTTTCAAAGTTCCTGAAGTCCATTCAGTGGCCCAAGGATAAGCATTTAATTATTGCACGTGTAATCACACCCAGCAGATCTCTAAATGTAGAGAGAAGCCAGGTGCTCTCTTGTGGGCCGAGACGATGCGGGAGCTGACTGACCTGCAGAGAGGCCCGGCCGCTGCCCGGGGCCAGGGGCAGGGGCTGGTCGGGGCACGGGGGCCGATTTGCCCTGAGTGTGGTAACCGGGGCCCCACGCACTCGCCTGCTGCTTCTGGAAAGCAGAGAGCTGGGGTTGCCTGTCTGAGAGGGGCTGAGGAACAAGGAAAAGCTCAGCGTGGTAGAAATGTGCTGTTTTGAAACAGCCCCGGCCCTACTGGTCCTGGGGTTGCACGGGGTCTGGTCTGAGGCTTGCCGGGGTGCCCAGTGGCTTTGTAGAAGGCGGCTTATTTGCAACCAGGCTGGAACTTTTCTCCGCCTGTCCTGCTGTTCGCCGTGGAGCCGCCTTCTCGCCTTCAGCCATTTTGAGCCTGCAGCACCCCGTGAGCCTGTGCTCCGGTGGGAGAGTCTCGGGGGGCCCCAGCCTGCGAGGAAGTGCTTGTGGCTCCGGGAGGGGTTCTGTGCGAGCCTGGGGGGCACCGGGGTGACAGGCCAGCTCCGTCCCAGGTGCCGTCCGCGGCCCTGCTGCCTGGTTCTGAAGAGGGTGTGCTGTGGCCCAAGCTGTGACCCCATACCCTGGCCCCCCGGGGTCTTCCTGTGCACCCACCCCGACCCACGGATGCCACTCCTTGCGTTACCCAGCCCATGCCCTGAACCTGCTCCCACCTTTTCCCTCCCACTTGGCCTTCAAGGCCCCACTCAGACGTCCTTCCTCACCCTTCCGGGGCCGCACCTGCCGGGCAGATCCCCTCTCTCCCGTGGCTCTGCCACCCTGTTGACGGTGCTGCCCTGTGTCTCCAAGGCCCTGTCCCCCACCACGGGCACGTCCCCAGGACGAGGACTGTCCCTTTCTCTCTGTGCCCCCCAGGCCCAGGGAGGGAGGGGGCTGCAGAAAGGGCTGTAGCTCAGTGGGTGAGGGGAGCTGGGCCATTGGAGATCTAGGGTTGGGTTTTTTTTAAGGAAATTAAGAGACTTTCTGAGAGTCCTGGAAGTTGCCCAGACATTTGAGGTGTGGAGGTTTGAGCCCAGGCTCTGGGGAAGATCTGGATTCAAATCCTGCTCCCTCCACTCAGTAGCTCCATGACTTTGAGCAAATGAATTAGCCTCTCTGAACCTCAGTGTCTTCCTCTGTCTCCTCTGTGACATGGGTTTAGTGTGGAGCAAACTGGACATGAGAGGACTGCTGTGAAGGCCAGGGGCATGGAAAAGCCTGGCCCGGGGGGTGGTGAGAGCCCAAACCGGTTGGTGCAGACCCTCCTGACCACGGGGTGTCCGGGGAGCACCCCATCTCTGTGTGGAGAGTTGGCATCTCAGCCGGGGCCTCTGTCTGCAAGGCTGTTCCTGGAGAGCCAGGCAGCTACGGGAATCCTTATTTTCCTCATGGAACTTCCAACACAAGTGTTTATTCTTGTTTTTGATGTTGTGATGACTTACCTCTTAAGAGTAGGCTGCTGAGGCCCCCGCGTGGTCCAAAACCAGGCATCTGGCACTGCTTTGTGCCTGCTGGGATAGCGCACCCAGCCACCGGCCGGTGAGGGGCAGTGCCTCTCCCCCAGCAAAGCTGTCTGCGGGTGGCAGCCCACATGGGGTCTGCACCCAGCCAGGTGCAGCCGGTGGTGTTGCCGTGTTTGCAGCAGCAGATGCCTCACAGCTCAAAGTGGGCTGCAGGGCTGCTTCCGGGAGGCCTGCAATTGCAGACGTGTGGCCATCTCACCCAGGAGCCACTTAGCTGTTGGGCACCTGCCCACATTAAACTGATTTTGGTTTGGCAGCTGGAAATTTATTGACAACACTGATTTGGGTTTAGGCTGAAAAACAGCTGGAGGTGGGTGGCAGGGGTTGGAACCTGGAGGCAAGTTTCCCAGAGGGGCCTCCCCGAGACTGTGGCCTGGGGCCCCCTGCCTGCCCTGGGACTCCATGCTGGAGGGAAGCTGCAGGGCTCCTGGAGACCTCCCTGCCTGGGGTTGCTGGAATTTGGTAAATTTGCTTTGCCTGCAGGGACATCATGGGACGGGCACCAAGACCCTTTGCTAGTGGCCAAATACGTGTTGAGGAGCTGCGGTGTGCAGCTGCGACCCGGGCCTGGGTGGGAGCACCGAGCAGCCAGCAAGCCTGCTGCCCCCGAGCCAGCGTCCATTTTCTTCCTTGCTCTGGGGTCCAAGTGGCATTGGAGCCAAAACCTCTTGGCCTCCAGACACAGAGGGGCAGGCATCTCCACGGGGGTGCCAGTGCACTCTTAGGGTCTCTGATGCTGTTTGTGAGATGATTTCACTTGGCCAGTGTCTCCGCGCCCAGCCTGAGCCACGTGTGCACGTGCGTGCAGCCCCCTTTGCTTGGCTTTGGGCTGCCTGTTGGGACATGGTTTCCAGGCAGGCAGCCCTTCTCCTGTCTCCCTGGCGGCTTCTTCAGTTACAAAGTGAAGGAGGTTTTAAGCACCAGAAACAACGTTTTAAAAAACAGCGCGTTTCTCTTCCTCTCGGAAAGGGTGGCCACAGCCCTTGATGAACGGGAGGTTCCGAGAGTAAGTTGGGGCCGAGCAGCTGGGAGGGCCACCCTGGCCCCCGGCAGCCTCCCCCTTGCCCCACACAGCCCCCTCTTGCCCAGAGAGAATACCCGGGCCTGGGGCCAGTCGCTGCCACTGGGGAAGCCCCGAGGGAGACATTAAGGTGGTCGGTGGCCTTTCATCCCATCCCGGTGACTCCAGGGTGACTTAGCAGTCGATAGAGGCCTGTGCCAAGGCCTGTGTGTGTACCAGCTGTGATCACAGAGAGCCCAAACCTTGTTCTTGCTAAAGGTTGTTTTCTTGTGGGATATTTTTTTTTTTTTTTAGCATTTTTAGAATTGAGTTGTAAATTGTATACAGCGAGGGGCATAAAGTACAGGAAGCCTGAGTGTGCAGCTTGATGGATGTGTGTGTGGATAGCTCCCCCCAAGGCTGGAGAAGCCCTCCCCCTGGCCCAGGTCCTCAGCTGGGACCCGCCTCGGAGATGCCGACCCCGTCACCACCCTTGCTTCTGGCTGGGCAGGGACTCCTTTTTGTCTGGCTGTGCTTGCTCTGCACGGGGCCGCGTCACCACCTTGTGTGGGTGTCATGCGTCGCTCTTTTTTCTGGCTGCCGAGTGTCTCCCTGAGCTCATGGCCATGGGGTCCGTGCTGGTGGACGCTTAGATCGCATCTCAGTGGGCTGCTGCAGACGAGGCTGCGGCCAGGGCGGGACGTGCCTGGTGGCAGACACGTTTCCGCAGGGCGCAGGGTGGACGGGGTCACGCGGGAGGATTCCGCCCACCTGTGCCCCCAGGTGGCTGAGCCAGGTGTGTCCTCACCCAGCGGACTTCGCTGCGGGCCTGCTCGGTGCGGGTATCTTGTGCCTTCAGTAATGGAAAATACCTCCCTCCCGTTCCCAGGAGAAAGCTGTGCCGGACCTCACAGAGGTCAGTTGGTCAGTGACTGTTTTAAGCGGTGTTACCTCAGACACAGGTTGGGCACGTGCACTGAATGTTCTGGAAGGGCCAGGCCTCCCTGACACTGCAGCTCTGCCCTAACGGCAAGGAGGCGCGGCCCAGGGAAGGGGCCCTCTGGAGGCCGGGCGTGTGGTAGGAAGGCGCTTTCTGTGCCCTGCTCGCGGCTTGAGTAGTTTCCGGGAAGGTGCAGACCAGTTGCTCCGGGCACGGCCTGAGGCGCAGTCCCTTCTCCCGCCTGCCCCCCGACTCCCGGCCCTTCACATCGGCAGCACAGGGGCCGCCAGCGGAGCTGCACTGCGCGGGGCCCTCGCCTGCCCGCCCTCCCCCACCTCTCTCTCCCTTTCTGCTGCCCCCCATCGTCTCTCCCCCTCCCCATCTCTCTCCCCCTGTTGGGGACTGAATGCCTCCTGCACAAAAGGCATGTGCAGGTCACAGCCCTGGCCCTGTGGGTGCGACCCCACCCGCCGTGAACAGGATGTCTTCAAGGCTCGGCTGCAGTAGGGAGCGACCCCGGGTCAGGACAGGCTTTAGGCTGCTGGAGGCCTCTACAAGAAGGAGGGAGCAGCCCCGGGAGCCTCTGGAAGTCAAACCCGGAAAAACAAGGGGAAGACGCCGCCATGCATCGCCATCTGAAGGAAAAGCCAAGGAACCCCAAGGATTCACGGCCAGCCAGAAGATACGACCCCAACCCCAGGAGGAGCAGGCCTCCTCGCCTCCGAAACCAATAAAGGCCTGTTGTTCAGCCAACCCATTGTGTGGCATTTGTTTTAGCAGCTGGGAAACAAAACACCCCCCTTTTCTTCTCAGTCTCCCCCCACCCCCGTTTCCTCTCTCTTCCTCTCTCCCCCTCTCCCCTCCCCACTCCCTTTCCCCTCCCTTCCTGTCCTGCCCCTCCTCCGTCTGTCTTCCTGCCTCTCTCCCTCTCTCCCTCTGCCCGTGGTGCATGGGCCCTAATGACCTCAGAAGCTGAGGCTTCTCCTTTCTGGGGCCACCCCATAACCTTCCTTTCTGGCAGTCACCCACTCTCCCAAATGTACATGATGATCCTTCAGTCATTGACTCTAAACCTAATGATTTCCAAAAACTAGTGTGTCTGCAGGAGCCTGGCCCCCAGCCTCCCGCTGTGCCCGCGCCCCTGCCGGGCAGCAGTTTGCAAACACTGATTCCCGTGGAGAGGGCAGAGAGGAAAAGCTGAAGGCACCGCCCTCCCTCATCTGGCCAGCCACGCACCTTGGAGTTTGGGTGCTTTAATCAGATTTTCAGAATCTTGGATCCAAAGCCAAAAGATACTCCTGGAATAGAGAATGGGCACAGAAAACCAGCAACCTGGAAAACCAGAGCAGGACGGGCCTCGCCTAGGCCACAAGTGCCAGCGTGGGGTGCAGCCGAGGCAGGCCTGGCCCTGGGTGGGGCTGTGCCACCTGGGGATCGGAGCAGGGGCTACCTCAGTTCCGCCGGCGGCGAGCAGTGCTGCCCCAGCAAGCTGCTGTGGGGTCCGTGCCTCGGTTTTCCCACCTGTGAACGAGGGTGGTCGTGAGGGGTCGTGAGGATTGAGTTCACGTATGAAACGCCTGTGTGGAACGAAGAAAAACGCAAAGCAAAGGATCTGGGAAACCAGCTGGGAACGGATTTAAAAAGCTCCATGAGATGAACAGAGGAGCAGAGAGAACAGGCTGGGCGCGGGGCTGTGGGCTGGTTCCGTGGCAGGACAGACCTCCGAGGGCTCACGGGGGCTCTCCACAGAGGCAGCGCAGCCCTGCAGGCAGCTCTAGGGGTGCCCCCACAGCTCCGGGAGGCTGTGCCTTTTCCAGCAGGAGCCCTGCTCGCCTGCCCCCCCCCCGCTTCTCCCGGGATGGCGATGTCTGCCAGCCAGCCGTGCTCCCCTTCTCCTACAGAGCCCTCCCGCCCCCTCCTCCCACAGCCCTTCCACCCTGATCACCCCTCCCCTCCCCTGCTGCTCTGCCCCCAAACACCCTTCCTTCTGGACACATCCCCAGGCCCCCAGCTTCTCGGGCCAGGGCCTGAGGCCTGCCACCTCCGCAGCCTGGCCCGGCTGGTCCCCACCTGCTCCCCCTGGGAGTCTCCTGGTTTCCCACTGCCTCCCTCCCTCCTATCCTGGCTCGGAGGACCCTGGGATGAACATGGCCTGGATCCTGCATCCCCATTGTCAGTGGCCTGGGGGCCTCCCCTTGCCCTCAGTGGGCGCCTCCTGGGCCTTGGGTGCAGCCCGGGCGGGGGTCTGTGCTGTTGGAAGCAGCAAGCACCAGCCCCTTCCTATAGCTCTTGCCATTTCAAAAACTTCAATTATTTTTGCAAATAAAGACAGGATCCTGGCCCTTGCGTTGGCGGGCGGTGGGGGGGGTGGCCTAAACCACCAGGACCCTACCAGTGGCGTGGCCTGTGATGATTGTGGCCGCTCTGTTCCCCAATAAAAGGGGTGTGACTGATGTCACTATTGTGCCTCGTAAGCTGCCGAGCATTTGTGTGAGGCTGTGAGGTGGGGGCTTTGATGCGCACACTGGCACAGTCGGCACCCAGCACGTGGCACTGGCCCTTTGTCCCCTGCCCCGGCTCCTGGCGGACAATGCAGGTCTCGTGGGGGTGCACGGCATGGTGGGCAGTGCGGGGTTCAGAGCTCACTGCCAGGCAGCCACCCCCCAGCCCAGCCTGCCTCAGCTCCTGACAAGCCCTGGAGGTGGGGCGGGGGTGGGGGCGGACCCCGGGTGTGTCAGCACAACAGGTGCCCCCGGGAACGAGCCTGTTGCTGGCTTCCCCTGGGTCCCAGCGGCCTCCAGGGACAGTGAAGGGTTTGGCGGGACTGATGCCCTTCTGAGGGCCTGCTCTGCGGAGCTGTGCCCGGGAGGGCCAGGGTGAGCCCGGCATGCCCCAGCCCGCTCACCCCCTTCTAGAACTCCACCAGGTTCCATCCCTGAGTGGGACCTCCCTGCAGCTGCGGGTGAGCGTGGCCTCGTGACCCCCATCACAGCCAGAGCCCATCCTCCCTCCTGATCCCTGCCCTGCATGAGCGCTCTGAGGGGCAGCAGGGCCCAGCTTGGCACCCAGCCTCAGAGGATGCACCGAGGCCAGCTGCTGGCCACTACCTCCCACGGGCATGTCCCTGGAGGTCCTTCTGCAAAGCTCGGGCCTCGGGGGGCCCTTCTGTGGCTGCTGCAAGGGATGGAGGGTTCGCCTTATTGCCACAAGCTGGAGCCTGGGAGGGGGCACCTTCCCAAAGCACCCTCCTGTCCGTGCAGTCCCAAGGCGAGGTCAGCTGGAGCCGCCTGACCTCGTTGGCGCACGGCCCCAGGTCCCACAGGGCGGGTGCAGGCTCCCTCCGCCGGGCTGTGGCACCGGGGCCTTGCCGTCCGCCCTCCTCACTGGCTGCCTCTCACAGAAGGCGAGTCGCCCCCCAGCGCTGCTCTCTGGAGCTCCTGGAGGACGTGGTGGGATGTGCCACGGCCCAGAGGTACCTCCCCGCCCCATCCTCGCCCACCCCCAGGCCCCACTCCGAGGCCCTGAAGGAGGGCAGGGAGCCGAGCGGTCTCATTCCTCGCAGGAGCAAGCACATCTCCGGCTCCCCCCGGCACAAAGGTTTGAAGAAGACCCACTTCATCAAGAACATGAGGCAGTACGACACGAGGAGCGGCAGGTCAGCACCGCCCGCTGCGCCCCAGCCCCTGCCCTCGGTCCCTCGCCGTCCCCTGAGTCCCGGAGGCCCTGCCCTCCCCGCCCACCGGGGAGATGCCGTGTCCAGTTGGACGTGGGCAGTTCTTGCTGGCCGGCAGCCTGGCCTTCCCACCCGCGTTGGCAGCGTCCTCAGCGTGCCCGTGCTTCCCGGAAATCTCAGAGCCTTCCCATAAAGGCGGGGAAGGGGGAAGAGAACCTGAAACATGCAGAGCAGGTTGAGCACTGAAGTGTGTCCAGGAGGCCATGGCTTGATTTTATTTGGAGAGCACAGAAGGGGGTCCAACTGGGAACCAAAATCAGGCTGCCCAGAGTCGGTGTGCAAGGTGGAGCGGGTGCCCAGGCTCGGCCCCAGGGCTCGGGGCGGCCTGCGGGGGCGGCCTGCGTGGGCGTGCAGATGCCGAGGGGCAGCCACAGGCTGGTGTGTGCTCCTGCTGCCCATCCCCACCCTCCCCAAGCAGATCGCTCTGCGTCCCACCCGAGGCCGCCCTGCCACGCCCCCGTCCCATGGCCTGTGTCGAGCGATGCTGTGAGTTTTCTCAGTGGTGACCCAGGTGTGAGCAGGTGCTTTTACAAACCCAGTTCTGTGTGGGCGCGAAGCCGAGGAGCTGGCTCCTGGGCCCGCTCAGCTCAGGCAGCCCCAGGCCCAGCACGCGGAGGGGGAGCAGCCCCGGGCCCCTTGTCTTCCTCCCGCTCGGACCTGGGCCGGGGCCCGCCAGAGCCACCAGGCAGGGAGAAGCCAGCGCTGTGGTTTCCGGCTTCTGTGTCCCAAGGGCCCAGATAGAACTGGTTGGTCCTGCCCACGGAGCAAGCTCCCCACCCGCACTTCCCACCCCATGGGGAAGACCCCGTATTGGCTCCTGGAACTGAGGGTCCTTGGTCAGACATCAGTCCTGCAGCCTTCTCAACTCCCAAAGCCAGGTTTCCATGGGTGAGCTAAGCCTGTGCCGTGGGGCCTATGGCTGGTCTGCAGTGCGGGGTCAGGAAGGGCCCACCGGTACCCCGGTTCCGACCACCCACAGCCCCCACCCAGTTCTGACAGCCCGTCCCCTCCTCCCCCCCAGGATTGTGCTGATCTGCGCCAAGCGGTCCCTGTGTGCAGCCTTTTCCGTCCTGCCCTATGGGGAGGGCTTGCGCATCAGGTGAGTGCAGCTGTCCCACACGTGCGTGGGTGTCGGCAGCTGCGTTCCTGCTCTGGGGTGGCTGGCTCTGGGGAGCACCCGCAGGGCGGCGTCAGGAGGGTGTGTACCCCCACCCTCCCCTCATCGCCAAGCCTTTTAGCGCAGAAGCCAGGGGGCGGGCTCCACAGGAGCTTCTGGGGGGCTCAGGGGCCCAGTCAGCTGTGCGCCGAGCACAACTTATGGAAGAAGGAAACAACCTTGAGGGGTCGAGATGGCGTTGAGTGTGACCCAGGAGACAAACGGTCCACGACGGAGGTGCCCCCGAGCGGGAAAGCAGTGACTGCAGGGCCCAGCAGAGCTGCAGAGGGTCCTGGCTGCGGGCCGGGGGCAGCCACGCTCGGGAAGTGCCCGGGAGAAGTTCAGGTGGGGAGGGCGCAGGCCTCTTACCTGTGCCCGGTGCTGAGGGCAGGAGGAGGGTCGTCCGCCGAGGGGCGCTGTGTGCTGCGGCACGGCCCGGCTCTCAGCCCATGGGTGGGGGCCGGGGCCAGGCAGGCCCCAGGCAGCTCTCCTCTCACCCGTGTCTGCAGCGACCTGCGGGTGGACAGCCAGAAGCAGAGGCATCCGTCCGGCGGCATCTCCGTGTCTTCCGAGATGGTCTTCGAGCTGGAAGGGGTCGAGCTGGGAGCAGACGGAAAGGCAAGCAGCTCTCTGCGGACGGTGCCACGGCACGGCGGGGGGCACAGGCCCACCTGCTCACATCGGCGGGTGGCACGACTGTCGAAGCTGCCACATGAGCAGTCTGGGGTCCAGGGTATTCAAGGGCAGGGGGAGCATTGCCATGCTACAGATCCCAGGTAAGGGCTGGCGAAGGTGGCATTCTGGAACGTTCCTGTTAGTAAGGATGCCGAGTTTGAGTGAGGGTGCACCTTCAAGCTCGAGGGCCACCCAGGATTGTCACGCGGCTCATCCTTCGCTCTTGGTGTGAGGGGAGGCTCCGGCCGTGTGTTCCGGAAGCAGGCCCTGACACCCTTCCTTCTCCAGGTGGTGTCTTATGCGCAGTTCCTCTACCCCACGAATGCCCTGGTCACGCACAGGAGCGACGGCCACGGCCCACCGCCCCCGCCGCGCTCCAGCGTCCCCCGGGCTGTGCCGGGGTCCAGACACAAAGCCGCGCCTTCCAAGCCGACAGCAGCGGGCACAGAGCTGGGTAGTCCTCCTGCCCTTAGCCGCAGCCTCAGCCAGAGGAAGGCAGAAGGGAGGCTGTGGTGCGGCCAGGCCAGCCCTCTGCAGGCCGACCAACTAGCCCCTTCCCAGGCACAGGCCCGTCAGGGGGCAAGGGCTGGGGGCCAGGTCAGGGCAGTCCCTGGGGAGAGAAACGACCCGGGCCAGGCAGCTCGAGGAACCCACACCCAAAGACCCCGCCCTGTCCGGCCCCTCCCTCCACACATGCCCTGGGCCCTCCCCTCTGCCACCCTGAGGTCGGGTGGGTGGGCAGCCGTCCAGCCTCTCCTGCGTCCACAGGGCTTTCGGTGGAGCTGGGGTGGTCAGGTGGGCTCCCAGGCCTGCCATCGGTCAGCAGGCTCAGTGCCGTCTCCACGTCCAGGGAGCGACACAGGTGACGCCCCGGAGTACAACCCCAACCTCCTGGACGACCCGCAGTGGCCCTGTGGCAAGCACAAGCGGGTGCTCATCTTCGCTTCGTACATGGTGAGCCCGGCTGCCTGGTGGCCTGGCTCGCCCCACCACAGGCCCAGAGGCAGGGGGCAGGCTGGGGGCTGGTTTAGCCACTATGGAGCGGGCTTCAAAAAGCACCTCCGGGGCACAGCCCCTGGCACCAGCAAGGCCCCTGGCTCTGGGCTGGGACGAGGTCGGCAGCTGCCAGGGCCTGGCAGGAGAGACAGGTGGACAGGGCTGTGCATGGAGCCAGGCACCAGGCTACACTTCTCGTTGCAGACCACGGTCATCGAGTACGTGAAGCCCTCCGACCTCAAGAAAGACATGAATGAGACCTTCCGGGAGAAGTTCCCTCACATCAAGCTGACGCTGAGCAAGATCCGGAGGTGAGGCCGGGCCAGGGCCCTGACGGGGCGTCATCCTGCCCTTCAGCACACCCCCTCGGACACCAGTGGACCCTCGGGCTTGGCAAGGCTGGATTCCACCCGGCACACCCTCCTGCAGCCAACAGGCCTGTGGCAGCAGCTGTTCAGGCCAGGCCTGCAGAGTTGCGAGCCTCTTGCTCATACCCTCCCACCCCCCGCCCCGCGGTCCGTGAGCTAACTGTGGGTTCTGCCCCACTGCCCCAGCCCCATCTCTCGCCTGCGCCCTTGCTGGCCCTCCCACGGCCCAGACCCCACCAAGGACGAGGTGCTGGGCCTACACCCAGCCAGGCCTCTCGGGTGCCGTCAGGCCCTCCCCGCAGCCCGTGTGGCTGGGAGGCAGTGCTCCCCTCTCGACAGATGGGAAAGGGAGGCACTGAGAGGACAGTTGTCCCAGGCCCCCGGGGAGCAGGTGGCCGAGCTGGCTGAGCCCGGGGCAGCCTGGCCCACGTGGGTCTCCTGCCCTGCCAGGTCCTGCACACTCGCCCCACCCTCCCTTCTGAGAGACCACTCCTGACACCTGCTGCCCCAGGACAGCAGGGCCTCTGTTCCCTGTCATGCCCCCACCAAGATCAGTGCTGCCCGCAGGCTCCCAGCTGAGGGGCGAGTGGCAGCGAGACCCAGCCTGCTTGCTACCCGGGGGGAGGCGGCCCCTCTTCTGTCTGCCCCAGAGGCACCCTCGGGGCTGGCAGCCGCGCTGGGAGGGGGCTCACTTAGGGATTGAAAGATGGCAGTGCCCTCAGCCCACCCCCAGCCTGTGCCTCAAGGTGACTCAGTGTCTGCCTCGACCTTCAGCTTAAAACGGGAGATGCGGAACCTCTCAGAAGAGTGCAGCCTGGAGCCCGTGACGGTGTCGATGGCCTACGTGTACTTTGAGAAGCTTGTCTTGCAAGGCAAGCTCAACAAGCAGAACCGCAAACTGTGCGCGGGGGCATGTGTGCTGCTCGCTGCCAAGATCAGCAGCGATCTCCGGAAGAATGAAGTAAAGCAGCTCATCGACGTGAGTATGTGCGCCGGGCCCGGCCCCCCTGAGGAGTGGCTGCCCGGAGGGGAGGGCTGTCATCTGCTGGCTGGGTGTGTATCTAGTGGGCACCCACCCCTCAACTGCTCAGGCCAGTGCTGGGCACCCAGGGGTGGGCAGGGCAGCCCACTCCCAGTGCCTGGGGACTTACCCGTTTAGCCTTGGTTCTCTCCTTCAACGTAGAAGTTAGAAGAAAGATTTCGATTCAACAGACGAGATCTAATTGGGTTTGAGTTCACGGTGCTGGTGGCTTTGGAGCTTGCTCTGTACCTGCCCGAGAGCCAGGTGCTGCCTCACTACCGACGCCTCACCCAGCAGCTCTAGCCAGAGCCGGCCATGCTGTGAGCAGTGGCCTCCCCGTGCACCGGAGCCCAGCAGCCACTTTGCGCAAGGGAGGCCTGGGACACGTGCTGGCACCCACACCAGGGTCCCTTCGTCCCACCAGCCCATTTCTGCCCCCACCCGGCATGGAAGCACCTGCCTTTCCCAGCTGCCGAAGCGCTTGTGTCCGTACACCTCTGCAGCCTCGAGCAGAAACACGAGCCACTCAGATCACCCCACGCCTCCAGCGGCAGCTCTGGCCATCTCCCTGGACTCTTGAGCACCCAGACGTGGGGTTCTGTTGTTGCTTCTTTCCCTGGCGTGCCTGAGCCGGACTTTGATTCACACTGTAGGGAAGTGAATTCTGACTTCAGGGCAAGTGTTTCTATCCCGTTGTCTGTATCACCCTCAGCAAACCTCGAGGACACTGCGCAGGCGCCACGGTGGGCACTTACTTGAACAGACCGATATGGCTGAACTATAACTTATCAAACTCGGGTATTTCAGGTTTGGGGATTTGGAAGCTCAGCCTTGGGGACCCTCCCCCTCGGTGCCTGTCCCTGGGGTTCGCTGCTCCCAGCTTCCTCCCCACAGCAGAGCTCCCTAGGGGGGCCTCCTGCCCGTCCCCCCAGCAGGCACTCCAGTGTCGGCTCCTCCAGTGTCAGCAAGCTGAGCTCCCCCCGCCTGGTTTCTAGCCCGTTTCCTCTGGGACTCCTGTTCTTCCCAGCCCCGTCACTGTGAGACCCTCCTGTCATTTCGCTGTGAAGACCCACCTGGCCTGGCCCACTCTGGACCTTTAGGAACTATGCTGATTCCTAAGCAATATCGCAACTGAGAAATGTATTTATCCTTGTCTGGGATTTGGTTCTGTGGGTTTTTGAAGGAATGAGGTCTGCTCAAGTCATGAACTAAAGATTTGACCAGCAGTGGGGAGGGCCCTCTTCTGTCACGTACCTTTCAGCCCCCGCACACACCCCAGGTCCATCCTCGTCCAACACAGCAAGTTCAGCATGGGGTGTCTTTCTTCCCCTGGGGGGAGTCAGGCACCAGCCCCATGCTGCCCTGGGACCTGGCCGTCCTCGTGCAGATCCCTGCTCAGCGTCAGCACAGCCCCTGGCTTTGGCTTTTTCCAGGTGGTCAAGTTCAGTGGGGTGCATTTCTCCACCTGGCTGCCCCATCCACAATCCCGAAGAACCAAGAACTGGTCTCAAAAACGATCATTCCAGCTGGGCCACACCCCAGCCCTGCCCTGGTAATTGTAATTATGTGGCTGGTGCTTCTACAGCAGTGAGATGCTACTTCTGCTTCTCACGATGCTCAGCCAGCAGTTTAGCCTGTACCCCCAAAAGCACAGACGAGCTTTCTGCAGGGCTGCTTCCAGCCACCCAGCTGGCCCCTCACTCCTCTTCCTTAGCCTCTCGCCTGGGGCCCTGAGACCCAGTGACAGGTAGGACCACCCCTGGGAAAGTCAGTGTTTATTCATGGTGGAGTGTCCCCATTCCCCAGCCAAGGACACTCCCTGTAAATCCCAAACCCCATGTGCACACAAGAGAACTCAACCAGAAAGCTGCTGAAATATGTTGTACAGTGGGCCTAACCCCAAGCAGTTTCTTTCCAGAAAGCTACATGTTGTGCCACCAAACAGCATCTCAAGGGCATTGGTGGTGTAAGCATGGAGAGGCCAACTTCCAGACTGCTCGTTCTGGTTTACAGCTGACCTTGGAGACACACAGCTCCTTGGGAATTCCTATAGCTATTAAAGCAGGAGAGTGGCTGAGAAATAAGTCATTTAAGTTTGTGGGTTTACATAGCATGATCCGTTTACCAAACTGGCGTGTAACCTCCTTAAAGACCTTCCCTTCCGTGTCATCTTTGTAGTAATGCCAAGTGCTGCCACTATGTGGCACCGATTGATTACAAGGCCAGTGTTCAAACCAAAACTAAGCCCCTAAACATTCCCATTCTAAAGCACATCTGAATGTTGAGGGGCTTGTGGCCAAAAAAGCCCAGAGCTGCTCTGCCATTCCTGCTGGTGTCACCGTAGTTCTTACTGGCGTGAATGCACGTCAGCTATTTGAGTTGTAATGTCTTAGTAATTTGATGGATGAGTTTGTGCTTTAAAGTAAAACTTGGTTTTGCAACATGCTGTGTCTGTCTCCTGCTAACTGGGTAGTACCACTGCCCCACCCAGCCAAACATTCAGCACAAACTGTCACCCCAGTCCCCCAGTGAAAAAAGCACTCTACAGACATAAAGTGACCACACAGATGGGCTTTTACGCTTTTATTTATGACAAAAATTCCATCTCCATGACTCTGATCAGAAGTTCCTAGAGTAAGAGAAAGGGCAGTGTCAAAACTGTGGATCTGAAGAAGCCCTAGGTCTCTGTGCCCAAATGGGGCTCCTCTTACTTTGAAACGATGCCGTCAGCCTTGGCTAGTCGGAGAATAGAATCATCTGACTCACCCTTAAAAGAAAGAAAGGCACACTGAGAATATTTCCAATATTACTGCCTCAAGTGACCGGCATGCAAGACAGGAATGGCACTGTGCTGCTTGCAGGGCCCCGGGTTTCAGGCCAAGCCAGGGCCAGGAGTCAGGGCCCAGTACAGAAGGCAAAGGCTTTCCCAGGTCCAGACAGAGAAGCAGCAAGTAAGCAGGGAAAGGATTCTGGAAACCACCCTTGCTCCAGCCCAGGAAGAGCCCAGCAGACAGCAAGCAGCCCTGTGCTTAGGCCCGTGGAAAGGGACGCGGCGCCCACTGTGGCAGTTCTTAGGCGAGGGCAGGACGGAGGGTGCGGCGGAGGCCGCAGAACAGCAGAGCCCAGGGAAATCAAATACTCACCATCCTGCGAATGGCCCCGCAGATGGCATAGGTTTTAAACTGGCCGTTGAACCTGCCTGTGACCTTGTCCACCTACGGAGAATGAGTCACCAGACTTAGCTTACCCAAGTGGCTTTAGCCCCAAACCCGGTGCCTGGAAATCAATCCCCAAGTGCCCATCCCGAGGCGCCCCGCCCGACCTCCCCGCCCCGGCTCACCTCGGCCACGTTCATCTGGATGGACGCGTGGTCCTTGGCGCCGATGATGCGGTTGCTGGCGGAGCTGCGGGCAGAGGCGGTGAGCGGGGCCGGGGTGGAGGGGAGGGCGGGGGGTCGCCGGGGCCGGGGGGCTGGGGGGCACTCACCACTTCCGCGGCACGTACAGGTCCACGAACTCGCCGGCGTCGTTCTGCATGTCGGGGCCGCGCCTGCGGGGTCGCCCCGGGGCCGTGAGGCTGGGCCCGCGCCGCGCCGCCCTGGCCCCGTCCCAGCCCCGCCTCGGCCTTAACCCGACCCCCGACCAAGCCTCGGCCCGCGGGTCCCGCGCCCCCGACCCCCGCCCCGACCGCGGAGCCCGGAGCCCGGAGCCCGGAAGCGGCCGCGCGGCCCACCTGGTAGTACCACGACGAGCGCGAGCAGAGAAAGGAAGCGGCACCTCCCCCGGCAGCGATATTGGCGGGCGGGGCGGGGCCTCAGCCAGTGCTTCCGGGTCACGGCGCGCCGCAATGCGTCTGCGCAGAGAGGACGCGTGCGCGTTGCGGCCCTGCCGGTGGCCCCGCCCCCGGCGCGCTTCCCCAGGCTCGGCGCTGAGACCCGCCGCCGGGGCCGCACTGGGCAGTGGCGGCTCCCGGCGCCGAGCAGAGGGCGCGGGGCGGCCGCAGGCTGCAGGGCCGAGGCTCCGGGGCCGAGGCGGCACTTGGCCTGGGCTTGTCCCGGGCCCCCTGGCGCCGGTGGCCTCGAGGGCTGCCGCTGGGACCCTTCCTCAGACGCGACCCCAGCCTCGGAGCGGGGTTCCCCGCGGCCGGCTCCAGCCCGCCCCGGCCTGCCCCAGCGAGGGTGGGTGCGAGCGCGCCGAGCGGGTGCCCACCCGCCGGTGCCGGCCGCCCGCGTGCACCGCACCCCCTGCGCGGGACCCCAGGGGCTGGGGGCGAAGGCCGGTGGGAGGGCGGCCCCGCGCCCCGCTCCTCGGGTGCCCGTCGTGGAATCCCCAGAGCCCCGGCGCAAAGGACGCGCCCGGCGAGGCGCCGGGGGACAGCGGGCGGCCCTGGAGGGCGGGAAGGGCGGCTCGGCTTACCTGGGGCGCAGCTACCGCGCTGGGGTCGCGCTTTCCGCCCGCCCGAGGCAGCGGCGTCGCAGACGGCGACCCCGGTCGGGGAGCGCGGGGCTGCGGCAGTTGTCAGAGCGTTGGCGGGGCTGCCCCTCGGCCGCGGCCCAACCTTCCCAACTGCTCCAGGGGGATGAACGCAGGCGAGCTCGCGGATCGAAGAGCAAACAGTGAAAGGAGCCCCGGGGTCCCGGGGGAGGCCTCGGGGGTACCTGGTCTTGTTGCCGGGAGGAAGCGCCAAGCAAGATAGGGAGCAACGGGCTGCCCTGGGAGTGCCCTCGGGCAGGGTGGGCGCTGCCTGGGCCTTGGAGCCAAGCCCTGGGGACCCTGAGGCCCAGGCAAGGAGGAGTTCGGCCAAGCCCTTGCTCGGGCCGTCCTGCGCTCCCCGAGAACTGCTCGCCCATCCCTCTGCCGCCTGGCACTAACCCTCCCTCTGCACCTCCATGGAGCAGGATTGGGAAGCCCAGGATCGTGGACCCAACGTCCTGGAGCCCCTCGCCCTCCACTCCGTTTCTGGAAAGCACACTGTAGTCCCAGCAAAAACGTCTGCCTGGGACTTCGTCTCCCAGGTGAGACAGAGGCTCCTTGCTGGTGAGCTCCGGCCACCAGGTATATCGTGCCTCCTCAGGGGCTGCTCTGAGGCAGAGCCATGGAAGCCTCCAGAAACACCAGCTGATGCCTGCCCTGTCCCTTTGCCTGGCTAACCCCCTCCCACTCCACATCTAGGCACTGTGTCACTCTGCAAAGGGCTCTGCCTTTGCGTGCCCGTGTACTTGGGGTTCAACACTCATTTGTGCAACTTCAAAGTCGTCCCCCAGGAGACCTGGGCCTGGGGCCAAGTCTTCTCATCCTGTGGCTTCTGCCCCCAGCACTGCCCACAGTAGATGCACAGGCACAAGTGACAGATTAACGTGAAACCTTTTCAACCCGCTGCACAGCATTTTGTCTTGGTCACTGCTGACCTCACCACTGGGGGTAGGGGTTTAGTTAACAGCTGGGCCTGGCTGGGGCTGAGGCCACAAATCCCCTTGTTGCCTGGAAACCAGGTGTCCATCTCGGCAGCAGGTCTGCTGTGGCTTCCACAGGACTGACGGCTGGGCACGAGGAGTGAGGTCCCTGAGCCACCGTCTTTCAGGAAGTTCGCCTGTGTCTACCTGCCCTGAGCGGTGCATGCTCTCCCTGTTACGCTCAGCGTACGATGGCTTGTCTGCGGGTGCGGCTGGGGATCTGCACAGCTGGTCTGCCTGTGTCTGTGTAGGTGGGCCCAGCTGGGCCTGGAGGTCTTTGTAGCTGAGAAGCCAGGGAGACCAGAGCAGCTGGTATATCTAAGACAAAGTACCAGAAAGAGCTGCCCAGAGAGAAAAACCCGGATGCCTGCAAAAGGTCTCTTTTCCCTCTCGTGTATTCAGCAGTTTACTGACCAGTGCGTGTCCCAGTACTGGGGAGAGAACTGTCCTAGGAGAACAAGGAAACAGTTCCCAGTGCTCACAGGGGACTGAAAACCACCTGTTCCCATTAACCAGACTGGAAAAACCTAATTCATGAGGCGTTGGCTATTCAGGAAGGTCTTAACAGAGGATAAGTTGCTTTGGACTAAATTTGTTAGGTCGTATGTAACAAATGAGAAAAGCAAGAACTGAGAGGACCAAAACGTTCCCAAAACTTAGTTACAGCCCAGGAAAAAAAAAATAAGAATGTTTAGAGGAAAACAAAAATACACAGCATCCAACCAAATAAAAGTCCCAATATCTGGTTCTCAAAGATTAGCAAGCACACAAGGAGCAGGGGACCGGGACCTGCAGTGAAAATGAAAATCAGGAGAAACCAACTCAGGACTGATGCAGATGTTAGAATTAGAGAAATAGAAGCTTTTTTTGAAAGTCACAAATCAAACTAATAGAAATGAAAATGACAACGTCTGAGATGAAAAATCTACCGGATGGGATTAACAGCAGATTGGACATAGCAGAGGAAAAGAGTAGTGAGTTTAAAGACATGACCATAGAAATAAACCAGAATAAAACACACAGATGATCTCAGTAATATAAACTTATTATATGTAAACTCATTGCATAAAATCTAGAATACAGGTTTCCAGGAGATAAAATGAGGCTAGAGAATGGGGAGTGGTAGTTTCATATGTGCAGACTGTTTAACCAGGTTAGACTTAATAATTTGGAAATGGATAGCAGTGACGGTGGCATGTTGTTATGAGTATGGTCAACAGTGCTGAAAGGTGGGTGAATGTGGTGGGGAAGGGAAGCTTAGAGTCATGGATATCACCAGGAGGAAAGCTGGAGAATAAAACATGGAAATGTATAACCCAGTGAATCTTGTAGTGGATGATGCTGAGTAATTAACTGTACAAATACAAAAAAGTTTTCCCATGAATTAGAACAAATACATGACAGTATTACAAGGAGGTAACACTAGAGGGGCGTGTGGGGGAGAAGTACCTGTTGCAAACTGCGGACTATAAGAATAATACCTTAATATTCTTTCATCAACAGTAACAAATGTGCCACCCCAATACTGGGGGTCAACAATCAGGGGGGACATGGGGAATGGGAGGATTTGGTTTTATTTTTTATTCTTATTTCTTTTCTGAAGTAGTGAAAACGTTCTAAAATTGATCATGGTGGTGTATGCACAGCTATGTGATGATACCATGAGCCACTGATTGTATACTTTTGATGGTTTTTATGGTGTATGAATATATCTCAATAAAATCACATTAAAGAAAAAATATTTTAAAAAATGAAGAGAGCGTCAGTGAGCTCTGGACATCAGTGCGCAGCCTAACGTACGTGTAATTGGAGTCCCTGAAGGAGAGGCAGGAGGAAAACATAATGGCTGAAATTTATCAGAATTTCATAAAACTATACAACTCATAAATTCAAAAAGTCAACAACCTCCAAGACAAGAAGTATGAAGAAAACTACACCATGGTATATAATAACAAAATTATTCAGAACCAATGATAAAAAGACAATCATCGAAGTAGCTGAGAAAAAAAAAACATTGTATACAGAGAAATAAAGATTAAGAGTAACAAGGAAGTAAGAAGACAATAGTGCAACAACTTCCAAATACTGAAAGAAAAATCCAAACCTATAATTCTATATGCAACAAAAATATCTTTCAAAAACAAAGGTGAAATAAGTACTTTTTCACATATACAAAAAAAAGAAGTCATCAGCAACAGACCCACACTACAAAAAGTGTTAGAGACAGTTCTTCAGCTGAAGGAAAATGATACCAGATGGAAACAGACAGTTCAGAACACCCGGGGCATGGGAACTACATGCGTAAACACTGAAGATTTTTTTCCCATTTAAATCTCTTTAAAAGACAATCGACTGACACAAAAACACCTGCCGGCCGGTTTGCAGGAAGGGGGGGCAGGGGGCGCCCCGCGGGGACGGAGGGGAAGTGGGGGCAGGGTGTGTCCCCCAGGCCCCCGGCGCAGCAGCCGCCCCGAGTCCCTTCCTCGGTGAAGTGGCCGGCGCCCTCTTCCGGGAAGCCCTCCTTCCTGCCGCGGGCAGCTCTGTGGCAGTGTGAGAGAAATAGGGTCAAGCCTGGGCACTGCGCCTCCCAAGCACGGCCACCGGGCTGACGGTGCGACCCAAGCAGACGGGCTCCCTGGGGCAGGTGGTGCAGCCGAGCTGACTGCTGAGGGGCGAGGTTCCTGGTTGGCGCCGCTGCGCCTGTGGCCCTGCCCACACCCCGCGTTCTGGGCAGGGCCTGATGGAGAATATGCAGTCGTCCTGGGGTATGCGGGAGACCAGGGCTCGGGGTGGCTCCTGCAGAGAGGGACCAGAAGGGGCCAGGCCACCCTGCCTTCCACGAGGTGGTGCCCAGGGGTTCTATGACAAAAATCAAGAAAATGTATAAATCTCTAGCCAGACAGATCAGGAGAGAAAGAAGAGATGCCAATTACCAGTGTCAGGAATGGTTACAGATTCTACAGACTCTAAAAGGATAACAAGGGAATATTGAGAACAACTTTGCACCCATAACTGCTATAAAGTAGGTGAATGAAACTTGACAAAGACATTATAAGAAAATAAAACTACAGCTCAAGATCCTTGATGAACATAGATGCAGAAATTCTAAACAAGATTTTAGAAAATCATATCTGTACTGGTTGCATAATGTCCCCCAGAAAAAGCCATGTTCTTTGATGCAATCTTGTGGGGCAGACATATTAGTGGGGATTAAGTTGGAACGTTTGGATTATGTTGTTTCCATGGAAATGTGCCCCACCCAACTGTGGGTGACAACTCTGATTGGATGATTTCCATGGAAGTGTGGCCCTGCCCATTCAGCGTGGGCCTTGATTAGTTCACTGGAGTGCTATGTAAGAGCTCAGACAGAAGGAGCGAGCTTGCTACAGCCAAGAGGGACACTTTGAAGAAGGCACAGGAGCTGAGAGAGGAGATGCAGATGAGAGACAGTTTGAAGACGGCCATTGAAAGCAGACTTTTGCTCCAGAGAAGCTAAGAGAGGAAAAATGCCCCAAATGCAACTAAGAGTGACATTTTTGAGGAGCTGCGGCCTAGAGAGGAACATCCTGGGAGAAAACCATTTTGAAACCAGAACTTTGGAACAGACACCAGCCATGTGCCTTCCCAGCTAGCAGAGGTTTTCCAGACACCATTGGCCATCCTCCAGTGAAGGTACCCAATTGTTGATGACTTACCTCAGACATTGCATGGGCTTAAGACTGTAACTGTGTAACTGAATAAACCCTCTTTATAAAAGCCAATCCATTTCTGGTGTTTTGCATCCTGGCGGCATTAGCAAACTAGAGCAACATCCAACTATCAAAAGGACATTACGTCATGACCAAGCGGGGCTAACGCAGCAGTTTAACATTTGAAAGTCAGTTACTATGATTTGCCATAATAACAAACTAAAAAAGAAAAATCAAGTGATAATATCAATAGACGCAGAAAAAGCACCTGACAAAATCCAACATCCATTCCTGATGAAAACGCTCGGCAAGCCAGGAGCAGAAGGCACCTCCCTCGGCCTGGTGAAGGGCGTCTACGGAAACTTCCAGCTGAGCCGTACTCGGTGGTTAAGGACTGAGCCCTTCCCTCCAAGGTCAGGAACGAGGCAAGGGGTCTGCTCTCACCCCTGCTGTCCAACATCGTACTGGAGGTTCTAACCGGTGC
Organism: Choloepus didactylus; assembly: GCF_015220235.1. Classification (NCBI taxonomy): domain Eukaryota; kingdom Metazoa; phylum Chordata; class Mammalia; order Pilosa; family Megalonychidae; genus Choloepus; species Choloepus didactylus. Next base: position 64,727,356 of record NC_051325.1, on the reverse strand, counting down.
AGTAAAGCGAAGAAAAGAAATAAAAGACACTGAGATTGGAAAGGAAGAAGTAGTCCATCATTCCCAGATGACGTGATCGTTTTGGGGAGTGAGTCCTGTCCCCCAGTCCTGATGACAGCCCTGTGGTGGGAGCCCATTTATGCAAAGGAGCTTGAAGACATTGTTAGCTAAGGGGAGCCCAAGCCGAGTGAGGGTGGGTCTTAACCCAATAGGGCTGAAGTCCTTGTGAGCCAAGGAAATCGGGCATGGAAGGGAAAGCCATGGGAGCAGCAGAAGCTGGAAGGCAACAGAGCCTGGAAGAGAAAGAAGATGTCGCCATGTGTGTTGTCATATGACAGAAAAGCCAAGGGACCCCAAAGATAAGCCAGCCAGCCAGAAGATGCCAAGCCCAGAGGAAGCCAGCCTCCTGGCCTCCGAAACTGTGAGCCAACAAATTCCTGTTAAGACAACCCATTGTACGGTATTTGTTTTAGCAGCCGGGAAACTAAACACATCGTCTATGTAGAAAATCTAATGGAATCTACGGAAGAGCTACTAGGACTAATAAATGGTCTAGCAAGGTTGCAGGATACTGCAAGGTACTGATGTCAGTTGTATTTCAATATGCTAGCAATGAACAATTGGAAATTAAAAATCTAAAAATAACCATTTGGAATAGCATTAAAAAAGAAATACGTTAGAGTAAATCTGACAAAAGTTGTGCAAGACCTGTACACTAAAACCCACAAGCAATCCTGAGAGAAAGTAAAGACACCCTGGGTAAATGGAAAGCTCTCTCAGCCATGGGTTGGAAAACACAGCATGGCGAAGACGTCACTTCTCCCCAAACTGATGTGTAGAAAGTGATGAGCTGATTCTAAAATTCATCTGGAAATGAGAAAGGCTTGAGTCCTTTGTAAAGACCCTTGGAGCTTTGAAAAGGAAGGACCAAGTTGGAGGACGAACTCTACCTAATTTCAGGACTTACTGTAATGCTGCGGTCATCAAGACAGTGTGGCAGCGGCACAGAGACAGACAGACGGACAAACAGAGCAGAAGGGAGAGTTCAGAGAGGCCTGCATGTGTTTGGACAAGTGAGTTTTTACAAAGGGGCAAAGGCTGTGGGGTGGAGAAAGGACCATCTTTTCAACAAACGGTGCTGGAACAGTTAGCTGTCCATAAACAATCAACTTCAATCCAAACTGCACGTCGCATGAAAATACGTAAAACCATGAAACTTGTAGAAGAAAACAAACATTCATGATCTTGGGCTAGGCAAAGATTTCTTAGATTCGACACCAAAAAGTACAATTCTCTAAAAGGACAAAAATTCAGCATTTGAATTATATCAAAATGTAAAACTTCTTCTCTTCAGAAGACACAATTAAGAGAATGAAAATACAAGCCACAGACTGGGGGAAAATATTTCCAAAGCCTGTATCTGATAAAGGAGTTGTATCCGGAATATGTAAAGAACTTTCAAAACTCAATAATAAGAAAATAAAACCCAATAAAAATGAGCAAAAGATTTGACAAGACACTTCACCAAAGAAGATGTGCAGATGACGAGCACATGAAGAGATGCTCGCCGTCACTACCAAGAAAACCACAGTGAGCCGCCACTCCCAGCTCCTGGGATGGCGACACCGAGAGCCTGGCCGTGGCCTGCAGGACAGCTCCGTGGTCAGCCCCCCAGAGGCCCCTGCACTGGGCTCCATGCTCCGCCGTCATCGTCTTAAAACCCCAAATAATTTCTGAACATCTTGCACTTAGCCCTGCAGATTATGTGGCAGTTCCTGACACCACGTGTGGGAGAGGACAGGGGACTCTGCACCTCCCACACGTGGCTGGTGGATGTAAAATGGCACAGCCGCGTTGGAAAACAGGTGGGCAGTTTCCCAAAACACGCAGCGCACGCCTCCCGCGGAGGAGCCAGCCCACGCCTGGTATTTGCCCGGGAAATGAGAGCGTGTCCGCCAAAGGCATGACAAGTCCTCGCAGCTTTATTTGAAATAGCCCCAAATGTAGACAACCCAGATGCCGCTGACGGGTGATGGGACAAACAGACTGCGGGGCCTCCACAGCGGGGCAGGAGCCACACAGCCAGCTGGCGACTCTCGAAGGCAGTATCCGGGTCCCACGCACACAGCAGGCCACGCCACGGCAGGGTAGGCCAGCGACCACCTGCGGAGGGGTAGAGGGCGGAGGGGCAGGCAGGGGGCACGCCAAGGGGCCCAGGGACCTTTTGGGGTGACGGGATGTCCACGGTCCTGATCTTGGGAACTTCACACGTGCAGACACTTGTCAAAACTTATCAAATTGCGTTTAATGCTCTGCCATTTACTGGGTGTCAGTTATGCCATGGTTTGAAAGAGGACTCTGCGTGGCGTTGGGCGAGACCACAAGGAAACCCACACACGGTGGCTCTGCTGCCCGAGCGCGGGGCCCGCAAGGCCAGGGCTCCACAGGGAACCCCTCTGTGACCCCCACAATCTGCCCGTGAGGTCCGGAGGACCCCGTCTTTAAGGAAGCCTGCTGGATGAAATCCTGGACCCTGAAAGCAGAGGGGTGTGTAGCCCCTGGCAGGGGAGCTGGGGCCTGTCCGTCTGTCAGCAGGTCCTCGGGCACGGTCCTCCCGTCCTGCCTGCACTGTCCCCGGCGGCCACTGCGGGGCGCCCACGAGCCGCGCCCACTCTGCTTGGCGCTGGGAGGGGCCACGGGTGGGGACTCGCCCGTTCCCGTCAGTTCCCGCTGGCAGGGGGTGTTGGGCTGGGGGCTGGGCCTCCCGGGGGTCTCCGTGTTGGGGAAGGACCGAAGGACGGTGGGCAGGAAGGGCCCTTGGAGCTGCATCAGGGCTGAGCCTCTTTTGCCGAATCTTGGGGCAGCCCCTGGGGACGCACAACAGCAGCTGTCTCCCTCGGGTGGGGCCCAGTCAGGGTCACCCCAGAACACACACTGCTCCTGCTCGTGGCCTGAGGCCCTGGGCCCCTGTCCCCACAGTCAGGTAAACTGAGGCCCTCAGGTGTGGGGGGGGTGCGGCCTGCCCGGGGGGCCTCCGCCTCCTCCCAGAGCAGCTGTCCCTGGCCCAGCCCGCTGCGCACTGTGCCTGGAAGGGAACAGCCCAGAACAAGGAAATCCTCCTTCCGGGCCTGGGCGGGGGCCCCGGGTGAGCGGCCGGTCAGGGCCCACAAGCAGGCCTTCCCCAGCCGGCCTGGAGGTCGGCCCGACAGACCACGGAGTCCCGGCCCCAGCGGCCGCCAGAGGCTGTCGGGGGCTGTCAGTGTCGTGAACGGCGGGAGCCCGAGGGGGCCTGGGAGGTGGGCAGCCGTCCACTCCCCCACTCCTATTTACTTCATTTCATTTTATTAGGCTTTTCTTTGAGGTTTAACCTGCACATGGCAAAGAGCACGAACCCTAAGTGTTCAGCTCTCTGGGTTTCTCCATCCGTGTACACCCAGAAGGTGGGTCAGTGTGCGGTTGGCCCACCCCACCCTGCCTAGCCCAGCGCCCCAGCAGGCTCCTTCCACCCGGCACAGGTGCAGACACCGAGGCCCGAGGGGCACCGGGCTGGAGGGTGGCCAGGTCTGTCTGTCCATGAGTCTGTCTGGGGCCCAGAACATCCTATCTTCCATCCCCACCCCCTCTCCAGGGGCAGGCTGCAGGCGTCTGGGCCGAGGGACCCCGTCCCCCACCCAAGCGCCGAGTGCCCACTGGCTCTCCCCCCCAGACCCTCCAAGAGCGCGTCGTCATGCAGCCCACAGAACATTCCAGCACACAGGGGCTTCAGGTTCCACGGGAGAAAGCTGCAGGGGGCAGGGCAGAGGGGCCCAGCCAGCCCCCTCGGCCCCTCCCACACCCAGAGGCAGGCCCACCTGGGGCAGGGGCCGCCCTCTGTCCCCTCCTGAGACCAGCTGACCTCTGACCCCAGGCTCAGACCGGCCTGGCACAGCGACAAGGGCTGGGGGTGCTCCCTGAGCCTGAGCTGGTGGAGGGGGCTCAGCAGAGCGGGGCTGCCGGGGGCCTCACTAGGGTGAGGCTTACAGAGGCCATGCCACGTCCCCCTGGGTCAGGGGTGGACGCAGGGAGGGAGAGACACCGATGGGCAGTGGGGTGTCACCAGCGCGGACAGCAGCTCAGGAGCCTCTGGGGGCTCAGCCCTCCTGCCTGGGAACACCAAGCAGAGAGCAGCGGCCCCGGTGGAGGGCCTGGACCCCCCATGGAGGCCCCCGCACCCTAGGAGCTGATACCAGGGACTGACCCATTTTACAGAGCAGGAAGCCGAGGCTGAGGGAGAGCCACCAGGTGGGAGGTAGTGGGCCGGGGTTCGACCCTGGGGACGGAGGAGCTGTGAGGTCACCCTGCTGTGAGGAGACTCTCTGCTGGAGAGGAGGGGCCACCTTCACCGGGGGCGTTAACCGTGGGGTTCACCCAGGCAGGTGCAGGAGCAGGGGTTGGAGCTGCAGCCTCCCAAGGCCCCTCTCCCTCCCGGGCTGGGGTCTAGGGCGCCTGGAGGAGAAGGTGCCCCCAGGAGGGGAGTGAGGACTGGGTCTGGCTCGGCCCCCACTGCCCTGGGCCCCCAGCGGGTGGCAGGGCCTGCCCGTCCCGTCCGAGTGCCAGGCCAGCAGCTGCAGAAACACACCCAGGAAAAGGCTTGTTGGGCCTTGAGCGCCAAGGTAGAGACAGAGGGAGCCCAAATTCCTGCCCCCGGGCGGCGGCCTGGCCGGGCTTGTCCCACCAGGCCCAGCTCCTCCTTCCCCGCCAAGCTCTGAGGCCCCTCAGAAACTCAGAGACCCCGGGCTGCCCGGCGGGTCAGGACAGGCCCCCGAGGGGAGGTGGGCACGGGGGCTGCTGGGCAGGCGGCCGGGGCACGGAGAGGAGGGAGCCCTTTGCAGGGGGCACTCCTGTGCCCCTCCAGTCCACATCACTCCTGGGGCCCCTTGGCGCCTCTCCCATTCGGCAAGGAGGGCCTTGTGCAGCCCCGTGGGAACCCAGCACCCCCGTCCAGCAGGCAGAGCCATGGGCACCTGCCTCCTTCACGCAGCCCTGTGTGTCCCGCCTGGTGCACGTCCCTCATGGGCCTTGCGGCCCCCAGTGGGCAGCACCGTTGTCCCCTCCCCACAGTGGGAGGACCCGAGGCTCCGAGGGGCCCCAAGAGCCCCCAGACCCCCAGGCAGGAAGGGGTGGAGCCGAGCACGGCCGGGCACAGACGCAGGTCCCCCCACCCCTGCCGCCTGCCCAGAGCTGCAGGGAGCCCTGCACTGCATGTCGGGGCCCTGGGTGGCGTCAGGACAGCAAGGGGCTGCACGAGAGCCGCTCTCTCCGTCTCTCCATCTCTCTCTCTCTCTCTGTCTTTTCCTCCTCCCCCCCTTCCTTCTTTCCTTTTCACAAACACACACTGACCCCTCTTCTGTGCCAGGCCCCGTGTGGGCACAGGAGCTCTGGGTGTGCAGGACAGACGTCTCTGTCCCCATGTAACTCGTGGCCTTGTGGGGGCTGTGCCCAGCAGCGGCAGTGGCTCTCAGGGGGTGCAGCTCCCCCCAGGGGACACGTGCCAATGTCTGGGTATGTTTGGGGCCCTCACGATTGGGGGTGCTGCCACTGGCTTCTAATGGGTGGAGCCAGGGGTGCTTCTCACCAGCCTCCCGGGCACAGAGATCACCAGAAGCGGGGGAGGGGGCACAGATGAGGGGCGCCAGGGGTTGGCTGCTCAGGGAAGGCCTCTCTGGGGGGGGGGGGCTGCTGTCATGGAGGAGGAGGAGGAGGAGAAGAAGAGCGCGGCCGCGCTGGGGCGGGGGCAGGGAGGAGCAGGCGGGTGGGGGTGGGGGGTGGTCTGCTGGTGTGGGGCCTGGGGAATTCCAGAAGCCGCCCCCCCTCCCAGGCGCCTCTGCCGCATTCCTTCACCTGGGTGGGCAGGGCTGGGGGCTCCGGCATTCCTGGTGGAGATGTCAAGGGCCTGGAGCACCGGGGCCCCAGCCTCCTCCAGGCCCGGGAAGCCCCGGCTGTTTCCTGGGCAGTCGGGTGGGCATTTGCCAGGGAGCCGGGAGGCGCGGGGCCGGCCGCAAATAAGCGTGGGAATGCGCCCCTTGCGGGTGAGGTCAGGGACCTGCCGGCCCGGCCTGGACCACACACCGCGGGCGGAGACCTCCTGGCTAGTGCCGCGGCGTCACCCGGGGGGACCTGCCTCCCCGACTCTCAGTCTCCCCGTCTGTAAAATGGGCGTATGTGAGCATCTCCTGCTCAGGGTACTTGAATGTAGATTAGAAGATGCTTGGTGCTCATAGTGGGCTCCACGGCATCCCAGTGTCCCAGGCTGGGGCAAAGGGCCCAAGGCCGGGAAACGTCGTCTCCCCCATTTGCCCAGGGGGGCCGTGCCGCTGATGTGGAGCAGCGCTGGGAGCAAGAGGTGGGTGGAGGTGGCTCGGTGGGGCCCAGCCTGCCTCCCGGGCCTCACCTTCCCTGGTTCCACCCCCAGGAGCCCCGTCCGGCTGCCAGGGGAGCCCCACCCCCACGAGAAAGAGTCTGGGTTCCAGTAGGACCCTGCCGTGATCTGGCAGGAGCCTTCCGAGTCCGTGTGTTTACATTCCCTCGGAAACCGTTCCCCAGAGGAGCCGCAGGATAAACATTTTGTCAATGTTGAGATTGGGGCAACCAGAGGCCTGGAGCTGAGCCCGCCCCTCCCCCACCCGGGGGGCCTGATTGGGGGGTCTCCTCACCTGCCCTCCCTCCACTCCCAGCCAAGCAGAGCTAGGCACTGGGCGGCACGGTGGGGGCCGCCCTGGAGCCCCCTCCACCTTTTTGGTGTCCTCAAGCCTTCCTTTTAGGAAGTTGAGGTGACAGCAGAGAGAAGTGGTGGGATTTCTCTTGGCCGTTTGACCCGTGACCCTCTGAGAACCCCAGGCCACTTGTGGGACAGGGCAGGAGGGAGGTCCCCACTAACGGCACAGTAGCCCGGGTCCCGAGTGCGCTTGCCGCCGCGAGGGCGGGCGGCGCTGTGGTTCAGCTGTGCCCTTGCCGCCAGGACCCACGGCCGCTCGGGGCTGAGCCTCATGTTTGCAGAAGGGTGTCTGGCTCACCGGCTGTTCCCGTTTGTTAATGCTGCCCTTATGCAAAACACCAGAGATGGACTGGCTTTTATTAAGGAGCTTTATTAGGTTACAAGGTTGCAATCATAAGGCCATAAAAGTGTCCAGACTAAGGCAACAACAAGAGGACACCTTCACTGAAGAAAGGCCAATGGCGTCCAGAACACCTCTGCCAGCTGGGAAGGCACGTGGCTGGTGTCTGCTGGTCTTTTGCTCCGGGGTTGTGTTTCAAAATGGCTTTCTCCAGAATGTGTCTGGGCATGTGTCTTAGCTCCTCTCTCTCAGCTCCTGTGTATCCTTGCTTGTTCTCCCAGGGCGTTTCTCTCTAAGCATCTGGGGGTCCTCTCTCAGCTTCTCTGAGGCAAACTCTGGGCTTCATCTCTTAGCTTAGCATCTCCAAACATCCTTCTGTCTGCATCTCCAAGCGTCTCCAAGCATCAGCTTTCCACAGCCATCTCCAAAATGTCTCTCTCAGCTTCCCTTGGGGTGTTTTGTCCTCACTGCTCTCTGCGTGAGCTCCCTTTAAAGGACTCCAGTGATCTAATGGGCGGGGCCACACCTCCACGGAAATGATCTAATCAAAAGGTCTCACCCACAGTTGGATGAGTCACATCTCCATGGAAACAATCAATCAAAAGTTTCCACCCTCATCAAGACTAATCAGTCTGCCCCACAAGGTTGCATTAAAGAACATGGCTTTTCTGGGGGACATAATATATCCAAACTGGCATAGCAGGACCCTAAACACAGGCCCAGGTTTCCCCAGGGTCACCCACAGCTCAGCCACAGCCCCCAGCTGGCTGGTCCCAGGGCCTAGTGACAGGGATCCTGGCCGCAGGCCGGCGGGGTCACTTCTTCCTGAGCCCCCCGCTCCCCGTCGGGGGGAGGCCAAGGTGCCCCCCACAGCCGTGGTCCCCAGGAAACCTCGTCAAAGAGCCCGTAGGGGTCTGGGGACAGGCCACGGCCAGCGCCTCCTGTTCTCACCGGTGCCCCACCCAGGGGCCGCGGCAGCAAGGACAGGGCTGTGGACTTGGCAGGGACAGGGCCAAGTCCGGACACCCAAGCCCGCTCGACCGGACCCCCACCCCAGGGCCTCTGCTTCCCAGCCACGGGCTGCAAAGGCAAGGAAAGGACATTTGGCTATGTTCGTCCAGCACCTGCTCGGCTGGGCTCAGGACACAGCAGTGACCAAGGCAGACCTGTCCCTGCCTCGTGGGGAATCAGAGTGTCACCCTCGCGATGCCCCAGGACAAGCTCTGCCTCCCCTGGGAACTGGGGTGACCACGGCATCTCGTCCCAGTGCCCAGGGAGGCCCTTAGTGTGGTGGGCGCCCAGCGAGCCGGCCTCCTGGTGGTCACTCCTGGCTGGGGAGCCGCTGGTGGCTAGGGGGCCCCGGGAGGGCATTTGGAGCAGCCCCTATCCCCCTAGAGCGAGGGCCGGGGTCTCGGCCCATCTGCTCCCTGCAGTGGCCCCGCTCCTGCAATAGGACCCAGCACACTCCTGAGAAATGAGCAGATGTGTAAATAAAAAGTAAAATAAATAGTTGTTGAACAAATGAAGGAAATGGGTACAATGGGGGGGGGGGCAAGGAGAGGCCCCATGAGCCGGGATCAGGCGATGGGCCCAGAGTGGGGTGGGGGGCTCCTTCCAGCAGAGGGGCAGTGGGTGCTGAGGCCCTGCGGCTGGGGGGGGATGGCCAGTGCAGCTGGAGCACTGAGATCCACGGTGGGGGTGGAAGTGGGGCCGAGATGGGGTCTGGAGGCCCTAGGAAGAAGCTGAGGGGCAAGGGGGGCTGTGGGCTTCCAGAAGGAACCCCAGCATGGTGGGTCCACCTGGGTCCTCTTGTGGGGGTCTCAGGGCCAGGCCCCTCCTGCCACGTCTCCCAGCAGTTGCCCCTCAGGTGCCCAGAGCTCTCCAACCACGAGATGTGACTGGAGCAGCTGCGGTGGCCCCTGCCCCTCACTGGAATCACGGGGCCAAGCTCACAGCAGAGCCTCAGTCGCCCCCGTTTCCTCTGCAGCTGCCCAGGGGGGTGCCCAGGCCTGGCAGCACCCCATGCCTGCGTGCAGACGAAGGACGGGTGTACGGGAGGGGATGGCTCTTCCTGTCCCCCTGGGGAGCGGGCAGCCCCTCGGCCCAGCAGGGCCCCCCCTTCCAGCGTGTCCTAGGGCCGCCTGTGGGGCAGGATGTCAGCACAGGCCCCGAGGGGCTGTGTCGTCCCCGAGTGCCCACCCCCACCCCAGCCCCAGCCCCAGCCCCAGCCCCACCGGCGAGGGCCGCCCGGGGGTCCCTGGTCCCTGTGCAGGAAACAAAGCCGTTTCTCCACAGCCCGGGAGAGGTGGGGTGGGGACGCGTGGCAGGCAGGGCCGCCCCGGGCTGAGCTTGGCAGATCTGGGGCAGCGGGCAGGGGAGGACAGAGGGGGAGCGGCAGGTGGGAGAAGTGGGGAGGAGACGATGGCGGGAAAGACAGACGGAGACAGACGGACGGGCCTGGGAGGGAGAGGCGGGGGCCAGGCCCAGGTCAGAGCCGGAGCCCTGGCCGTGGGACGGGCCGAGGCGCTGCGCTGAGGGAGGGCCGGGTGGTGGCGAGAGCAGAAGGCGGCGGCTCGCCGAGGGACGGTGGCCCCGGCTGGCCCAGGCCCGGCCGTGGCCGAGAGCGAGTGACCTGCCCGGGCCTCCCGTGGTTGGGAAACCATCTGACTGTGGTGCCCGAGGGACAGGCTGACCTCGAAAGCGCCGCGTTCCCGGCACAGGAATCCCACAAGGCTTAGGGGAGACTGTGCATCCAGCCGTGACGAGGGGCCCCCGAGGCGCTGCAGGCGTCCCCATGTTTCGTGGATGTCACAGAGCTGGTGAGGGGTCTGGGTGACCCAGCTCCCGTACGGGCGCAGCCTGCCCAGGGAGTGGGGTTTCTGGGGCACTCGGCCGAGGTGCTCCCCGGGGTGGGCTCCCAGCGGCCCAGCCTGGGCATGGTTCTGCCCGCCGGCCTCCCCGGGGATCAGATTCCTCCTGCGCCTTGTGACCATATAAGGCTGCCCGTGGGCACCTCCTGGAGACGCTGCTGAGCCCTCGCCCCCCACCCCCTGGGGAGCAGAGCTTGGCCAGGCCCCAAGGACAGGGCAGGAAGGGACGGGCCGGAGCCTCGGGAGGGAGGAGGCGTGGGCTGGTGGGTCCCTGGGCTGGACTCGGGGTCCCTGGGTGCTGCCACCCCTCCCCCGCTAATGCCAGGGAGCCCCACACCCACTTTCCCCAGTAGGTCGGGGTCCAGGTATCCCCAGGGCTGTGTGGTCTGGGGCTTGGGGCAGGGAGGTGGTGGGGACTGGGTGGGGAGGGCTGGGGACAGAGGCCCAGAGATTAGACAGGGTCAAGAACGGCCCCGTGGGAACGGGTGCCTGGCATTGGATGTGGACACCGCGGGAGGCACTGGCAGAGGCTAACCCAGAGGCCCCAGGAGCTCCGCACGGATCTGGGACCCCGTCCTCTCCCCCAGCCGATGCGGGGGGCTGGAGGGGGCTCCCCTCTTAAGGGCGGTGCTGAGGGTTTGGGGTCCTAAGAGACAGCCCCACTGCGCCAGCGTCGCCCTTTGTGTTCCTGAGGCCGGGAGTGGGGGCAGGGCCAGGAGCTGTGACTGCTCAGGGGGGACCGTCCCTCGGGCCCGGTCCAGGGACAAGGCCTCTCGTGACCGAGGGCAGGGTGGGGTAACCCCCCTGCACCCCAACCCGCTGGGGGCCGGCCCCTCCTTCCCGCTTGCTGAGGCCCTGGGCAGGAGCGGGCAGGAAGGGGGGATGTGGGCACAGCGTGGGGAAGTCCGTCCTGGCAGCCGGGAGCCTTCCTGTAGCACCTTCCAGACTGGCAGGCCCCTCGCAGCCTGGCTGTCCCCAGGAGGGGGACCTGCTGGCCACCCCTTCCTCCACAGCCCCCGTGAGCCAGAGGGGTGGGGGCGCCGCGGCCAGACCGGAGATGAAATAGAGCGGACGCTGCCGGGAAGTGGGGGGGGCACCTGCCGCCGGGCCTCAGCCTGGGTTCCCCTGGCCCCCCGCCCCGCCATGGCCCGGCAGTGACTCTGCAGCCTCCCCAGAGGGTGCCCCCCACTGGGAGCCCCACGTGAGCCCAGAAGGAGAGCTGGGGTTTGGGGACAGCAGGTTCGGAACAGTCAAGTGTGACCAGCTGTGACTGTCTGGGTGACGCAGCCTGAGTGCAAGCGTGTGGGCGTCTGTCTGTCCCGAGTGGGTCCCCGAGAGGCCCCGCAGCTGACGGCTGAGGGCCGAGCCAGACGCGCGGTGGCCTGGGCCGCACGGCCCTCCCAGCTGCCCCGCCAGAGGGGCGGCGCAGGGGGCTCCTGGGGACACCATCGCGGGGCACTGCCCCTTCCCCTCCTGCCCACCGCCTGTCTGCTGCCACCTGGGGAAAAGCTGGCTCCTTCACCCCTGTTGCCCCCCGGGACTGGGCAGCCCCTCTCCCCACATTCCTGGGGCGCAGGCCACAGAGGGCCTGCATCAGGGGCTGGCACCCAGAGCTGCCCGGACTGGCCAGCTGACCCCCCTTCCTAATGTGCAGCGTGCCCTTGGCTGACCCCGACGTTTAGGGCCCGTCTCCCCATTTGTAGAGGGGAAAGGTGGCTGGGGCCGGAAGTGGGAGGAAGACGGGAGACACAGCTCCATTTGGTGGCGATTTACTGGGAACGTGGCATGGGCTGCCAGGAGGGTGGGGGGTGGCAGAGATGCCCCCCCAGCATGGACCTCGAGCCCTTGAGCTGCTGCACCCCTCCCCCAGCCTGTCGTAGCCTGGGTGGAGTGATGCCCCCCATGCTGCTCTGGGCACAGGGGGGCACCCCCACAAGCCTCCTCACCACTCTCACCCCTGAGACCTCATCCCCCATGGCCACTTGCCCCCCCCCAGCTGTCTGCTGGAAGCCACTGGCCCCCGTTAACCCTCTGCGCGCTGTTGGCTTGTGCTGACTCGGTGCCCCTCCCTCCCAGTGTGGCCGCAGCCAGGGGAGCAGCCGGGGAGCTCAGCGCTGCCCACTGGACCCTTCAGGGACCTTGGGAAGCAGGAGCGTTCTCAGGGCCCTGCCAGACCTGGCGGGGAGGGTTCCCAGCCTCCAGCCCACCCTCGAGGGGCTTCTGCCAGTGCTGGTAAGGACCTCTGGGCAGTGGAGAGAGTGGGAACCCCACTACTGCCCACCCGTGCCTCCCAGGGGCTCGTAAATCAGCCCGTTAGCTCTGAAACTCCAATTCCTCCACCCCCTGGACCCGCCGGCCGCACGCTGAGCTTCTGCAAAAGGGGATTGCCACCCCCTTCCCCCAGGTGAGGAACTAAGTAAAAGTGAAATTACAGAGAATTGGGGGTGGGGGTGAACGCCATCCTCACTGGGCCGCAACTCAGAAGAGAAGAGGCCGGCAGCCCCCCTTGAGACTGGGGATTTGCAGGGGGCCCAGGAGCTGCCAGGGAGATGCAGCTGGTGGCACAGCCTTCCAGAAACAGCTGCCGGGCAGGACCGGCTGGCTGGCACCCCAAGCACTCGCCCGGTCCCCCCAGACCATCCAGGGGGCCCAGCCCACCTGGGAGCAAGGGCGCTGGTCTGGCCGTCTTGGCTCAGAGACTGGGGGAGCTGCCAGCCCAGCAGCTGCTGCCCCGCCCCGCCCCCACCCCTCAGGGCTTCCCTGGAGGCCGTGAGACCAGAAGCCAGAGGGGGCGGAGACCGGCGACCGCAGCCACCCAAACACCCAAAGGCAGAGGCAGCTGGGCCGCAGCCCCGGGCTCTGGCCTCAAGGCCCAGCCTCGTTTCCGGTGTCCTGCAGCCGCAGGCCGCGCAGGGGGGGCCGTGGGAGCGGCTGCTGGGGCCTCGCCGGCCAACCGCAGGCCCTTAGTGGAGGGTGCCCGTGCCCAGGCCTGCTAGGGCCAATCTTGCCTGCACCCACGAACTATAAACACCCCCCCAGGAACCCCTGAGGGTGGGTCCCCTGTCGGGATGCCCCCTGACCCGTCTCCCCCTTGGAGGTTTTATAGCCTAACTGGGCGAGGGGGGGGGCCAGGCTGAGTTGGGGGGCACCTGGAGGCCCAGGAAGGCAGTGCAGCAGGGTGCCTCCCCCAGCAGGGTGTCCTGGGGCCCCCACCACAGCCATTTGCGGAGCACACTGGTGGCACCGGCAGAATCCCGGCACATGAAGGGCTCCGGGACAAGCGGGGGAGGCATTGCGAGGGGGCGTCCCAGAGGTCACCCCCAATCCCCGAGTGAATCCAATCGCCGGGCCACTTGGGCCTCTGGACGGGTTCCTGGGAGCTCAGGGTGCCGGGTTGCGGCTGGGGCGGGATGGGCCGCGGTCGGGCAGATGCCCGGGCGGGACTGGGCGAGCGCCGCCGCGTCCCAGCCCGCCCTGCACCCAGGCCGCCGGCCCGGGAGGTGCCCGAAGTCAGGAAAACAAAGGGCCGAGCTGCGGCCCAGGAAGAGCTGCTGGGGCCGTGGGCTGGGGGGATTGGGGGCGGTGGGGGGCGGCCTGGCCCGGAGCCCCGACCTGGCGGGGGCGCCGCCTTCCCGGCCTGGCCCCGGGCCAGCAGGTGCGCTTTAGGGAGGCCAGGCGGCCCCGCCGGGCGCCGAAGGGTTAAGCCTGGCCGCCCCTCCCCCGCCGCGGCCCTGTCCCCCCTCCCGGGGGCGCGGGGCTCGGGCGCCCGGGCGGGCCGGGGCGGGGCCTGGCGTCCGCGGGCGGAGCCGAGCCGGGCCGGGCCGCGGCGCTCCAGACCAGTCGGACTCCCGCCGCGCCGCCGTCCCTGGAGCTGGGAAGATGGCGAGGCCGGGCGCGCGGCACCGCGCAGGGGGCGCACGGCGCCCGGGACCCCGCGGCCCCGCGCCGCTGCTGCTGGCCGGGCTGGCGCTGCTGGGCGCGGCGCGGGCGGCGCCGGGGACGGGCTTCAGCCTGCACCCGCCCTACTTCAACCTAGCCGAGGGCGCCCGCATCGCGGCCACCGCGACCTGCGGCGAGGAGGCCCCGGCGCGCGGCAGCCCGCGCCCCACCGAGGACCTCTACTGCAAGCTGGTGGGCGGCCCCGTGGCCGGCGGGGAACCCAACCAGACCATCCAGGTGCGCCCGGCGGGGTGGGTGAGGGGCCGGCGTCCCGGGCGCGGACTCGGGACCTCAGGGCCGACCCCCAGGGAGCGCCGAGGCCGGGAGGGTCGAGGTGCGGAGCGAAGGCTCCGCTCCTGGCCGGACGTCCAGCTCCCCATTTCGGGCCGGAGCGGGTCCCCCACCTGGCCACGCAGGCTCGGCCAGGGGACTGCGCGCGCCTCGGGAAAGACAGGACGCGGCAGCCCGGGTGCCGAGATTGGCGGCGGCGGTGGGGCCCGAGGGTGGGGGGTGCTGGCGCCCAGTCCCCGGCGGCCCTGAGTCCGGGATCTCGGGGAGGGCGGGACTTGGCGGCGGCCGCGGCCGCCTGTGGGAGGGGGCGGGCGGCTCCGCCTTCCCCCGGGACAGGCTGGGACCTGCTGCCGCGGGATAGGGACGGGGATGGGGGGGAATGGGGGGGATGGGGGGTGGGGGAACCGTCTGCTCCATCGCCTCCCAGGCCAGGTGCTGGAGACTCGGTGGCGGCAGCCAAGAGGCTTTAGGACTTGGTGGGACCCCCGTGGGGGGTGGGGCAGGCCGCGGGGTCTTTAACTGGGGTGGGACACATGGCGCCGGTGAGCGGCAGCGGGTGCGCGCAGCAGGTGTGGGGAACACGGGCTTCTGTCTCCCTGGGGTGAATACACTCCTGAAGACCGAGTCGGGGTGGGGGGGCACAAACCTGAAAGTGGAGAAGTGCCCCTCTCTCCTGGCCGCTGGGGGAGTGGAGGTGCGGGCTGGACTGTGGGGACCTCTCTGGACTTGGGGTTGGGGGCCGGGGTCCAGCAAGGCTCCTTGGTGGGCCGGCCCCCGGGGGTCAGCCCTGGTCGCGGAGCAGAGGCCCTGCCCCTCCTCGGCTTCTCGCCCCTCCCCCCCTGGGGGGCCGAGGGCCGGGGTAACCTGAGCCCATCCTCCAGGGACTTGCCTCCACCTTCAGGAAGGGAGAGGCTGGGAATGGGGGAGAGTAGCTGGGGAGAGAGGATGAGTTGGGGTGGGGGCAGCGGACAGCGCGGGGAGGGCCTGGATGAGTTTATTTAGGGGCTGCGATGGCAGCCGGGAGGGAGTGGAACCCAGCTCCTTGGAACACAGAACAGCGGCTTAGTAGGGGCTGCGTGGGTTTGGGGTCAGCCCTGGAAGATGGTGAGGGGGGTTGACCGCCGGGATGGGTGAGGGGTTTGCCGAGGGTGCGATTAGGACCGCCTGGTGGGCGTGTTTTCCTTCGCTGTGATCGGGCACCTGGAGCCCTGCGGGCTGGGGGCGGGGCGGGAACTGCCCGGGTGGGAGCCCCTCGGCACCTGGCGGGGGCGGCGACTGCCGTTTGGACTAGTCGGGTCTGCAGCTGTCCTCTTCCTTCTTTTTTCCCTTTTGCAGTCGGAGCTGCTTGCCTCTGCAGCCCCCAGGCGCAGGATGTGTTTTAAGGCTGTCGGGATGGGGCGGGGGAGCAGGCAGGGGCGCGAGGGGCAAGGCTGGCAGCTTGGTCCAGAGAAGAAAAAAGGCCTGGCCAGGGAGGAGGCCGAGGGTCCAGGAGTCCAGGGGGAGGCGGGATGAAGGAACTGGAGCCAGACCCCACCCTGTCTGCCTGGCCCCCCCGACCCTCCGGTGAGGTGACCCCTGCTCCGGTGAGGTGACCCCTGCTCGAGGCCACACAGCCAGAACAAGGTGAGGGGGGCGAGCCTGGGCCCCTCCTGACTGCAGCTCCAGAGGGGCCTGGCTGGCAGGGGTCTCGCGCCCTCCCGAGCGCCTGGCTGTGCTCCTCCTTACTGCCAGGGCACTTCCGAACCCCAGACACCCAGAGCACCTGCCCCACTGCCCCTCCGTGCTATCCGGCTGGATTTGTCCCTCAGCAGCTGTGGGTCACCCACATGGCGTGGCCTCGGGGCCTCTCCCTGCCTCTCGCTGGCCGAGTGGTTTCCGTCCCTGGGTGGTTTCCGTCCCCGAGTGGTTTCCGTCCCCGAGCCTCCACGTCCTTGTCTGTCGGGGGATGGTGGTTAACCAATGCCGGGCACACAGTGACTGGTGGGGTCAGGTATGGGGCAGTGGCCTCGAGGACGTGGGCCCTTCCACTGCCCGGAGCTCTCCATCCCCAGAGGCAGGAGAGGCCAGCAGGACCCCACTCCAGGGCTGCCGGGCACATCACAAAGACGGGCCAGGCCTGGGGGTCCAGGGAGCCCCACTGTAAACGGACCCATCCGGCTGCCTTCTTCTTCCGTGTGGCCGGCGGGGAGGGTGGGAGCCCTGGGGTCGGCGGGGGGCCTTGCCCACAGGCCTGGTCTGGGGGGAGTGGTGGGACGGGGTGGGCCCGGAGGCCGGGCTGCTCTCGGTTCTCCTGGGACCGCACCCCTGCCCCATGAGAGCCTGGGATGCTGGGACCGGGCAGGCCGGTGGCTCCCAGGGGCTGTGGGAGACCGAAGCTGGGCGGAGGGTGCCAGGCAGAGGCCGGTTGAGCCCAGCGTGGCGTCCTGTGGGTGCTTTGGGGACAGCGACGCTGCGTGCCCAGGTGGGCAGTGCAGGAATTCCGGCCTGGCCGGGGGCCCGGAGGGGAAGCGGGAGGCCCAGCCCGGCCGCGGCGAGGTGACTCACGGGGAGGGAGCGTCCTTATCGGCCTCCGCGGCTTCCTTGCTCTGTTCCGGGCAGGACCCTCTGCGGAGGGGGTGGAGGGGCCCCGCGTCCCGACCCCTGGCCCCCGGGAGCCCAGGCAAAGGGCCCGTGTGGCACCGGGGCGCACAGCGGGGGGCCGAGCAGGCTGGAACCCCCTCCCTGACTCAGGCCGAGCAGACCCTCCGGGGAGTCCTGCACTCGGCCTCCTTGGAGGGCTGACCCTTGACCTTTGACCCGTGGCCCTGCCTCATGGTCGGGGCGCTCATGCGTGGGGGAGGCTCGGCCAGCAGCCCTCTCAGGAAGGCCCGGCCCACGCCCGCCTCTTCCGGGAACCCTCCCTGACCTCCCGCCCAGCGGGCCCCTGACCGCCCCCTGACCCTCCTGGGGCCTTTGCCCCTGCGGGAGCTCCCGAAGGTCTTGGAGCCGGAGCCCCGGGTTCGAGTGTGGGTCCCCGTTTCAGGGTGGTGGAGTGGCCCCCAGGACAGTGTTCCCTCTCTGGGTGCCCCCACCCCTCCCTCTGGCTCCTGCCCACTGTGCGGCAGCTCCGGGCTGGTGGGCTCGGGGACCCCGGCAGGGCCCTCCTGGGGGAAGCCGTGAGTCACTAGTAGAGGAGCCTGGGTTTGGATTCATGGTGTCGAATAAAGGAAATGGGTTTAGGGGAGCAGCTTGGGTGCAAAGGCCCTGAGCAGGAGCAGGGTCTGACATGGGGCCACCGCAGCAGCTGCCGCCTAGGGGTCCAGCTGGGGAGCCCCCCTGCTCCCACCTGCTGCTCCCTGCCTGGGCCTCAGTTGATGAGTATCAGAGCCCTTGTGTGCCCAGGGGCAGCAAGTCTGGGGGCCTCTGGGGAGCAGGCCTGGTACAGCCTCTACTTGACCAGACCAGCCGGCAGGCAGCCACGCCCTCCTTCTGGAGAGGTCCCTGCAGGGCGGGGGCCAGTACTCTGCCGGGAGCCGCGTCCTCCAGGCAGGACAGGCCCTCGGCAGGCGGCTGTCACCAGCTGCCAGGCGCCGAGTGTGAGCCGCATGATCCCGGGCAGGTGGCAGCATTACCCCCACTCTGCGGACAGGGACACTGAGGTACGGCGGCTGCCATGACTTGGCCCCGTCCCCAGGCTCAGAAGCAGCAGAGCCAGGAGACCCCGGGCCTGTCCCCACCGGCTGCCGGAACCACTTAATTCTGGGCAACTGTGGGCTTGGTGGTGACGTGGGCCTGGGTTCCTGGGCCCCCTGCCTCTGCGTGCCCAGGCTGGAAGGGGAGAGCGCAGCCTCCTTCCATCCCCACCCGCCCCACTGTAGCCGGACCCTGTGATGAGCAGTGGGAGAGAGGGGTGTGCCATCCAACCCCACCTGCCCTGTTGTCCCCAGCCCAGCCACCTGGGGCTCCTTGCCATGGGCTCCGGGCAGGTCCTGCCTCACTGGGCCTCTGTCTGCCTGTGGTGTCTCCCAGACGTGCCCGTGTTGGTCTAGACACCACCTCCTCCAAGGAGACTGCCCTGATTGTCCCACCTAAAGCGGGTGCCCCCTCCCTCCCGCCCTGCCTGTGGCTGTCCCTCTCGGGACCCGATCCCGGTGGTCGAGTATGCAGTCGGCGCTCAGTGTTTGCTGTGCACCCGGAGATGTGGAGGATGATCGGGGGTGTGGGCAGGGTGCTGAGGCCCCCCGGCCCCCGCCTGACGCCCGTCCCCTGCAGGGCCAGTACTGCGACATCTGCACAGCCGCCAGCAGCAACAAGGCACACCCTGCGAGCAACGCCATCGACGGCACCGAGCGCTGGTGGCAGAGCCCACCCCTGTCCCGCGGCCTGGAGTACAACGAGGTCAACGTCACCCTGGACCTCGGCCAGGTAGGAGCGCCCATCCCAGGAGGGCGCAGGTGGGCACGGGTGGCCTGCTGGCACTGGGCTGTTCTCTTGGGGTCCCTGGGAAGCCCAGGACAGAGGGCTGGGCAGGGCCGACGGGAGAGGGTGCTCAGGGCACGGGCTGAGGTGGGGCCCCGGGGCCTGCTGTTGACGTGGAGGAATTCCGGGGCTGGGGGTGGGGGTGGGCTGGGCCTCTGCGCGGCGGGTGTGGGAGGGGCGGCAGGAATGCCGAGGCCATCCGAGGTGGACATTCCTGGGATACCTGTGCGGTCTCTGCGGCCAGCTCTGGACGCCCCAGGGCCTTGCCGGCTAGAGGGGGCTGTGCGGCTCCCGGTTGCGCCCCGGGCTGGTCATTCACACACAGGTGGCATCACGTCCCCGAGGGACCCGGGCCTGCCTGCGCGGAGGGCCGTAGATGAGGCTGGGCCAGGGGGTCCTGGCTGGGAGTCGGGGTCCCGGGGCCCATCCTGCCAGGCCCTGGCCCTGCTCACCTGGGGCCGTGGGTGCTGCAGCCTGGGGCCAGGCCGCTCTGGCCTGTCCTGTTGGGTGACCCCAGCCAGTCTGCTTGCTTCTGAGCCTCCGGGTCCTGTCGGCATCGTGAGGGGTGATGAGAACCATGGGGGTGCCTGGCAGCTGGAAGGGTGGGCGCTGCGGGGAAGGTGTGGGGTGCAGCATGGGGTGCAGCGTGGGGGCACTCCCAGGCCACAGAGCAGCCCACCGACCCCTAGCTTGGGGGCTGGGGTCTGCAAGCCCCGTAGGGTGCAAAGGAAGCAGGCTCGAGTCCCAGCCCGTAGCCTGAGATTTCTGGGGGGCCATGGATTAGAGAAGCAGCCTGAGCAGGGAGGGAGTTGCTGGCAGGGATGGGGTGGGGAGCAACCCCCAGCCTGCTGGTTCTGGCTGTGCCCAGGGCCCCCCTCCCTGATGTGTCCCAGCCCAGTCCTGGGGGGGCCTGGCCCACTTCCCTTCTCTCAGGGCCGAGCTTCGAGGGACTTCACCAAGTCTGGCAACCCCCCCCGGCCCCAGGGGCCCCCCATCTCTCCAGCCTCGTTGTGGGGTGCCTGTGGCAGGGAGTGTGCGGGAAGGGTGGTGGAGAGTGGAGCCCTGGGGAGCTTGTGCTGAGCTGGTGGACTCTCCCTGCGCCCCCTTTCTCCTCCCCCATGGGTCATGCATGATGCTCTGGTCTCCACGGCAACACCAGGGTGGCTGCAGGACAGGTGGGCACGGTGCAGCCTTGGGCCGGACACACTGACCCCCACCGAGCCTCGGTCTCCACGTCTGTGAAACGGGCGAGAATTCTGGGTCTGCGGGCTGAGTTGCTGTGTGGGCTGCTCCAGGGCCAGGGAGGGCTTCCCTGTGTGGACATCCTCCCTCCCCAAGCCTCAGTTTCCCCAGCTGTAAGAGGACATGCGGGGAAAGAAGCACTTTCCAGCTCTGACAGCCTGGGAGGAGACCCTCATCCCTCCTGCCACCACCCACTGTCCACCCCCCGTCCGTTTGCCCTTCACTGCCCGTGCAGGTGAATGAACCAGGACACCTGCCCTGGCTTGGGCAAGGGGCTTGCAGCCTTGGTGGGAGTGGGGGCGCAGGGGAACGCAGGGGCTGCCCGTGGACGTGCCTGGACGCTGGGTGGCGGCGGCCTGGTCGCTGGGGGGACTGGTGTTCAGTGAGCTGAGCGACAGTGTTCCGGGAGCGGCCGCCCTTGCTGCCTTCCGTCTGGAAAAGGAGCTTGTCCCCTCTTCCCCGAGCCGCTGGGTGGTGGAGCCCCTCAGGGCCCTGCTGGCTGGGGGCGGGGGAGGCCCCGCGGGGCAGGAAGAGGGGAGATGGGGCTTTGGGCCCGGGTGGCGTTGGGAGCAGCTGGTGCCCCCAGTCAGACCGCGGATGTCCCGACAGCGAGCCCTTCTGAGCTCACGCCCTGGCACGGGCAGGAGACCCAGGCCCAAGGGGGTGGCGAGGGCAGAGCCCGGCTCCCCAGTGCCCACCCTGGCCCGGACGGGGCCCCCCTCGGGAAGGCATTGCCGGGCGGCTGAGGGTCTGGGCAGCCCCCTGTGGCTGGCACCCGGCAGGCTTTGTTCTGGGATCTGGAGAGGACACCGTGGGATACGGGGGCAGGGTGGGCCGCGGGCACCGGGAGGGGGTGGGGGCTGCCTCTCAGCCCCGGGTCTGCACCCCCGCGGGGGCTGGTCCCTGCGGCCTCCGGAGCTGCCAGGTGGGCCCTCGGGGAGCCGTCTCCTTCCCAGTTTGTGAGTGGAGAAACTGAGGCTGGGGGCCGGGTGTGGGAAGCCCCAGGTTGCCTGCAGCCCCGCTGCCCCCTCGCTCGTGACTGGCCTGACAAGATGGGGAACAGGCGAAGCTCTCTGAGCCACGGGGTGGGCCGTGGAAACTGGCCCCAGGTTTGGGCTATGGTGGTGCCACCTTGGAGAGGACCCCTTCCCTGGGGGCCCGGGAAGAGGCTCCAGCCTGGAAATGTGGGGCGGCAGTTCCCGGAGTCCCAGCAGTGACCCTGCCTGGGGCCTCCCTGAGCAGAGTTCTTATCTCAGGAGCTTCCGGCGGGCCTCAGGCCCCTCTCCCAGGACCTCACCCAGACCCGGCTCCCTGGGACCCTTGAGGGGCTGCCCAGGCTCCCTGGAAGGAGCTGGCGGGGGTGAGGGGGGGCGCCACCTTGGCCCCTTGTCCCCCCCGGCCTGTGTGGGGCTGGGAGGGCAGCGCAGCTGGCCTCGTCCCCAGCCCGGAGGCCCCAGAGCTGGAGGGCAGAGGGGGTGGGTGGACACGTCGAGTGTGAGGCCAGAAATGTTGGTTCCAGGCCAAAGGCAGGATGTGGGCAGGGTCTGTGCCCTTCCTTGGGGGACGGTGGAGTGCCGTGGTGGTGGCTTGTGGTGGGAGCAGGTGGGGGGGCAGGGAGGGGGCAGACGTGGTCTCCTGCCAGTGGGGGTGTGCTGAGAAGGGTCCTTCCCAGGAACATGGGGAAACCGAGGTAGGGGGAGGTTCACAGGAAGGGTGGCCCCAGCTGGCTGGGGGAGTGGGACCCCTGCCTCTCGGAGCTCAGCTCCCCCTCGTGCTGATCAAACACTTCCGCGAGTGTACCGGGCACCGAGAGCGTGCCTGTGGCGAGAGGCCCAAGCCCTGGCCACTGCGGGCCATTCCCGTGCCACCGGGCACACAGCCTGTCCCCGCTCCAGGGCTCCCAGCAGCCTCCCGACCCCGCGAGCCCGTTGCTGTCCGGTCACAAGGCCAGGGCAGGGCTCTGAGGCCCGGCCGGGCTCCCGGCCCCGTGGCCCGCACCCCAGGGGGTCACAGGGTCGTCCGAGTGGGTGACCAGAAGCACAGCCGCGGGCAGCGTCCGGTTACAGAGCCCAGCATCCGGGACAGGTGCAGGGCTGGGTGGGGCACCTCAAGCCCCTGGGGGAACATGGGGGTCCTGGGGGCAGCCCTGGAGCAGAGGCCAAGCCCCAGGCACCCCCTCCCTTCTCAGGCCTCACGGCCACTGCTTTTCACTAAAAATGCACAACACCATTGTCAGACGTGTCCCACCGCTCCGAGCAGGACATGGGTTTGGGGGCGCATCTGGGGTTCGTTGCTGCCCCGGCCCTGCCATCCTGCTGCTGCCCACGCTCACCCTCGGCAGCGGCACTCGGCTGTCCCGGCACACCTGTCTCCCTGCTCACTCTGGGCGCACACAGACGCCCCCCGCATCCTCTCCCGGGATCCCACAGGGCCTCCTGCCATCTGCTTTTAAACAAACCCCACCGCATTGGTTTCCGACAAGGATCCTCTCAGCAAAGACTAAACTGTTTGGGTTTCGGGCCACAGCTCCCTCTGAGATAAACGCCACTTCCTGTGGCCCCCGGGCTGACCATCTGGTGTCCTGCCCGCAGGGAGGAGGGCCAGCGAATGGGAGTCCTGGGCTCAGGCTGGGCCTTGAAAGCCACCACGTCAAGGCTCCTGGGGTGGTTGAGGGTTACTGAGTCCATCCCAGGCCCAGTCCATGAGGTGCTGGAGCCCTTGGACGTTTGCCCCCTCTCCCAGCGGGTGAACTCCTATACACCCATCAGGAGCCCTTCCATACCTGCCCACTCTCTGAAAGTTCCCGTCACTCTGGCCCCTATGGGTTGGTTCCCTGTGACCCCTGACCTCTGTGTTCCATGTTTTTATTTTTCTTCCCCAGCAGTGGGCTGGGGCACCTGGCTTTTTCCACTTCACCATCTGTCTTGGGGCCGGGGCTGTGCGGGGCCCTGAATTGTTTTCAGTCTGCTCCTGTTGGGTGGACGGGCCACGCTTATTTACCCAGTGGGGGAGTGGGAGTGGACATGCCTTCTCCGCTGGCCCTGCCTCCCTGGGGGATGCCTGTTATCCAGGTTTGCAGATGTGGGGGTGTGGGCAGAGGCTGGGGGGCCAGACTCAATGTGGTGTGGGTGTGGGCAGAGCCTGGAGCTGGGGAGCCTGGGGGTCCTCAGTGTGTGGTCTGGGGGAGGGCCAGGGAGTGTGCCTGGACGCCTGGGTCCAGGAAGGGCTTCCTGCCTCCAGCCTGGCCACCGGCCGGGACCCCAGCCTGGCCCTGAGAGTTGGCACCGGGCCCTTCCTGCGGGTGTGGCTGAGTCACGGTCTGCCCCATGAGTCACGCTGCCTGGGGGCTGGGGGCTGGGCCGCAGGGCCCACCACGGACCTCTCATCCTCCAGGACGCAGGGGGCAGCCAGCACCTGGGCCTGGCCTCAGTTTCCCCACCCCAAGACGGCCAGGTCAGAGCTGGGGAGTGGGGATGGTGTGGAGGCCCAGCCAGCGGCGACATCTGCGGACTCCAGTTTCCTCTGGTCCTCACGTGTCGTCCGGACCCAAGCTGTCCCCGCAGGGCCCCCCTGTGCCCGCCTCCCCCCACCTTTGCCTCCTGAGCCTGAGGGGTGGCTTTGCGGGGTGGTGTGACCCCCTGTAGTGACTGCCCAGGGGCTGCTGCTCCTGCTCAACGGCCTCCAGGGACAGGCAGCCTCACCTTTCCAGGGTTGCGAGCGCCACGCCCTCACGGAAGGGCCACCCCCCGACCCCCCGGGCACCTGTTACTGTGCCCTCCCCCGACCCGTGCCAGGCAGGGAGTGACTGCCCCAGGGCCACCCGGCCAGGGGAGCCTGCAAATCCGCCCCGGCACCCCGCACCCTGCCCTGGCCCAGCCCTGCCCCCAGCTCCCCGGCCCAGGACTTGCCGACCCGTCAGGTGGGTCACGGGGGGCAGATCCCCCATGGCAGGTCCCCCTCCTGGCCAGGCTGGGGTTGGGGGTCGGGATGCGGTGGCCGAGAGCCGGGTCAGGCTGCTGTCCTGGAGATGTGCCCGGCCCAAAATAGCCAGATTTTTAAAAATAACCCGGGTGGGGGTGGCTTTTGTTTGGCTTTTGCTTTAAAAGAAGTTTTTTCCTTCTGCGCAGAACTGTGTGGTGGGAGAGGTCAGTGCCACGCTGGCGGCCGGGCCTGGCGGGCAGGGTGGGGGTGCGCCGGCCCCGCGTGGTGCCAGGGGCGGCCGGCGAGGCCCTGGGGGGCCAGGACCTGGTGGGCCCTCGCTCCCTCCGCACGCCTCGCGGGCAGCTGTCCGGGGCCCCCGTCTGACAGACACGCTGGGGTGGACAGATGGACGAGTTGGGATCTAAGCGCATCCCAGGGGCCTGACGTGGGGCCGGAAGTTTCCGTTCTCCCCTCGTGCTGCTTGATCAGTGGCTTCGAGTCAACATTTGTGCAAGTGCCTTCAGCTGGGAAAAATGCGAGCAGCTGGCGGGGACAGGGCGGGGCGAGGGGCCGTGGGGGGCGCAGCCAGGGTGGGGGGCAGGGGGACGGCGGCTCAGGGAAAGGCGGGGGCGGGCCCCGGGGTCCCTTTATCCCCCGGAGGCTTCCGTGCAGCTCGGGGCCTCCCTCCCGGAGCAGCCCAGGTCTGTTCACGTGCTGGGGTTCCGCACCCCCCCGCCCCCCACCCCGACACACTGGCCGTCGTTGGGGCTCTCGGGGCTTCCTGGACACTCGTGGGTTAGGGTCAGGCCGAGTGTGGGGCCAGAGCCCGCGGAGGCTCACCCCGTCTCCTGCTGGGCACCCCCATGGGGAAGCGGGAGATGGCCTCAGAGCCTGGCAGCTGGTGAGTAGCCCCCACCCCTGGGAAGGCCGCTGGCTCCAGCTTGGGCTGTCCGCATGAAAGCCAGGCCTTCCGGAAGGGCAGGACTCCACACAGGCCGGTCTCGGGGTTCTGGCAGGCAGGGGCCTGGGTGGCCTCGGGGGGCTCCCGGGGGGCTCCTGGGGGGCTCCCAGGCCAGCCGGGGCAGCGCCTGCCAGAGAGAAAATCCTCCAGAGAAGCATCAAGGCCCCGCTGGGAGGGGGTGGCCCTGGGGCGTGACGTCGCCCCTGGAGGCTGGGCAGACGGTTCCAAGCCAATCTGGGATACGCCTGTGAGCAGGAAGGGCTGGTCCTCACTGCACCCCCATTCGGTGTTTGCCGTTGGGTGCGGGTAGCTCAGGCCCCCAGAGGCCACCCGCGGCGCTTTCCAGGCTCCACTGACCCTGCGGGGGGTGGGGGTGGCCGTGGGCTCCTCTCTGTGGGTGCAGGTCCTAGGCCGCCCCAGCATAGGGGGTGAGGACCCTCCGTGGGGGGGCAGGGGTCCCACTGTGGAGGGGGCTGCCTCTGCATGTGCTCTGAGTCCAGTCCTCCGCCTGCACACTGGGGGTGCCCCTGACCGCCCAGCCCTCCCCCACTGCCTCCCACCCCCTGGCTCTCCCCCTGCACGTTGGGGGTACCTCCATCCTCGCTGCCTGGTCTCCTTGGAACCCAGACACCGTCTCCGCCCAGAGCCCCCTGCCTCTCCCCCGTCGGCCCCTTCACCCCACGCTTCCGGGGCTGAGTGTTACTGGGGGGCAGGGCTGCTCCCCAGTCTGGTCCTCCTGCCATGTAGCACTGAGAGGCTCAGGGGCCAGTCCTGGAAACCAGTCCCCCTCCCACCACCACATTGTCGGCTGCAGTGGGGGGGCCGAACCTGGGAGTGGGTGCAGGGGACACCAGAGTGAGTCTGACGGTCCCAGGGTGAGCACAGCCCCCCGAGTGTGAGCTGACCCCCACCCCCACCCCCTGAGCCTGCGTGGGGCCGGGCTGCCCCATCAGACTGCGCCCACCAGGCAACCTGTGCGTCCCTCGCGGTGGGGGGCTTCTGGCCTTTGGGGGGTGGTCTGGCCATGCACCTGCCCTTCTGGAGCTCCCTGGGCCGCCCCTCTTGCCCAGTCCAGCCCTCGGCCCGGCCACCAGGCTGGACAGGCGTTTGCTGCCCGGCCGCCCGGGCGGCTCTGGGTGGGCTCTGTGCTCTGGTACTGATGGGGCCACAGTCCCCAGCCCTGCTGGGACCTGCTGAAGCCCCCGGAAGTTGAATGGGGGAACTTTCGCAGCAAGTGCTCCAGCCCCCACCCCAGAAGGGCCCCGCCAGCTGCTGTAATTCTGTTTTCGGTGGTGTCTGTGCCGCCCAGCCTGCCGCTTTCCCGCCTGCAAGTGTGGGATTCGGCAGCATCGATCACATTTGCAGCGTGGCACGGCCGACCCCCACAGAACCCCAAACGCATGAAGCACGACCCCCACCCTGGCCCAGCGACCTCTGCCCTGTTCCCCCCCTGAACTGGCTTGTTCTGGATGGTTCTCCTAAGCGTCCGACCACCTGGCTTCTCCACCCGCTCAGCGTTTCCGAGGCTCTCCGTGCCGCCCCGTCCACTCCTTCCTCCCGTGTCCTGTGCGCCTTCTGTACCCTCCTCATCATCGCCAGGCCCTTGGGGCAGCTCCTTCCAAAGGGAAAATCCCCCCCACCATGTACCTGCTGGGCCCAGGGGCCGCTCCCTCAGTTTACCGTGGGGCAATGAGCATTTGTTGTGTGCCCCAGATGGCAAGGCCCTGGGGGCCCGGTGGGGGCACAGTGAGGCGTGTGGGGTGACGAGGGGAGGTAGGAGGGCACAGGTGAACCAGGGACTGGCATCCTGGAACAGGGGCACCAGGACTCAGAGAGGGGACCCCGAGGGCCAGGGTGGGCCACAGCCAGGGAGGGCTTCCCAGAGGAGGTGTCGAAAGCTTCCTGTGAGGGCTGTGTTGGGTGGGCTGGGGACTCCAAGGCAGTGGGGGGGGGCCTGCCAAGCAGGGGGTCCCCCACGGCAGCCCAGGCACAGGAGCCCACCTTCCAGCCAGGAAGAGACGAGGAGGCTATGGCCGCCCTGGTCCCGAGGTCAGGCAGGATTCAGGGAGGAAGCAGGGAGAGGACACACGGGCGGGTGGGTGGGCCACCCAGGGCAGGGGCTCGGGGGCTCCAGGTGCCGCTGGAGGAGCAGCTCCCCCTCCCCTCAGCCGGCTGCTGCCCAGATGAGCCCGGGGCCACCGCAAAGCCACCGCCTTGGCTCCGTGGCCTGTGGGTCCTCTGGCCCAGCCCTCCCCGTTTTCCAGCCTGAGAGAGGGGCTGGGCCCCCTGCTCTACGGGCAAGAGGGTGGGGCCCGAGTCAGCTCTGAGGGCGAAGGGGCAAGGGACACGGCCCTGCCCTGGGAGGGGCTGGCCCCCACGGCTTTGGGGATGACAGCAGGGCTCCCTCCGTCACCCCTTGCCCAGCCCTGCTGCTGGGGCCCCCAGAGGCTGCTCCGAGCCTGCCGCCCGCCCTGGCCCCAGCAGGCCCCACGGGCTCCTGAGGGGCGGGGAGTAGCGGAGGGGGCCGCCAGGCCTGGGAGCCCCTCGGGAAGGGCCTGTTTCCACCCGTTCTTCGCCGTGTCGGCTCCCACCTGGCCCTTTGCTGGACTGTCGGGCCACCTGAGGGGCGAGGCCACCTGGGGTCACCTGCCCCCATGGCGAGCCCACAGACGCTCCCCATGGGCCCTGGCTGCACGGGGTGGGGGTCCCGGTGTGCCTGGCCCTGGGGGTCCCCCGGCCCTCACTGCTGTCCTCCCCAGGTCTTCCACGTGGCCTACGTGCTCGTCAAGTTCGCCAACTCCCCGCGGCCGGACCTCTGGGTGCTGGAGCGCTCCACGGACTTCGGCCGCACCTACCAGCCCTGGCAGTACTTCGCCTGTGAGTCTCCGGGGGGTGCTGGGGGGCCCCTGGGGAGGGGTCAGCGCTGAGCGTTCTCGTGGCCTCAGGGTGCCCAGCCCTGTCCCACGAGGGGCCGCACCAGCTCGCATTCCCCAAGGCGCGTGGGAATGCTGTGGCCACGATGTCGGGCATGTCAGGTCCTGGAACCTCTCGGGCCACCACCTGGGGTTGGGCAGGCGTCAGTCATGCACCCCCAAACCCCGTGGCCATGGGGGAGGGACGGCCTCTAAGGGGCAGTGGGGAGCTGTCCC
Organism: Choloepus didactylus; assembly: GCF_015220235.1. Lineage (NCBI taxonomy): Eukaryota > Metazoa > Chordata > Mammalia > Pilosa > Megalonychidae > Choloepus > Choloepus didactylus. Next base: position 64,699,431 of record NC_051325.1, on the reverse strand, counting down.
CCGAGAGGGGCCAAGGGAGGGGGCGCTTGGTCTCTGCGGGTGCTGCAGGGAGAGGGAAGGGCTCAGCGAGGGTTGGGGGGCAGGTGGGCGTGTCCCCTGGGGGGCTGGGTCCTGCCCTGTCCTCCTGAGCAGCTGTGGCCCCGTCCCAGTCGAGCTCCCCCGTCTTTCTCCAGTAAAATCCAATGAACCGCCATGTGGGACGGCGCCCAGCGTCGGGTGGACGTGGTGGGGCCGGGTCCTGCCTGCCCCTCGCTGCCCAGCGTGACGTGCTGTCACCTCTGCCTGGCCGGGGTGGCCGGGTGGCCGGGGGCAGCGGGCTGGGAGGGGACAGTGCCCCCACCCCTCGCAGTGACGAGGTTCCCAGGGCTCCGGACCTTTGCGACTCGGGGACCCCTCGGGGCCGCGCCCTCCCCTCCCGGGCGCCTCACGTCCCGGCCCCGCTGCCCCAGCCTCCAAGAGGGACTGCCTGGAGCGCTTCGGGCCGCGGACGCTGGAGCGCATCGTGCGGGACGACGATGTCATCTGCGCCACCGACTACTCGCGCATCGTGCCGCTGGAGAACGGCGAGGTGCGGCGGGAGATGGCGACGGGAGGTCATGGGGGTGGCGGGGGACGGTGGGGGCCGCAGGGGGTGGCGGGGTCCGCGGCCTCACCCGGCGCCTGCCGCCCGCAGATCGTGGTGTCGCTGGTGAACGGGCGTCCGGGGGCCAGGAACTTCTCCTACTCGCCGCTGCTGCGCGACTTCACCAAGGCCACCAACATCCGCCTGCGCTTCCTGCGCACCAACACCCTGCTGGGCCACCTCATGGGCAAGGCGCTGCGGGACCCCACGGTCACGCGCAGGGTGAGCCGGGGCGGGGGCGGGGGCCGGGCGGGGGCAGGGGCCGGGCGGGTGCCCTGGCGCTCACGCCCGTCGCCGCAGTATTATTACAGCATCAAGGACATCAGCATCGGGGGCCGCTGCGTCTGCCACGGCCACGCCGACGTCTGTGACGCCAAAGACCCCACGGACCCCTACAGGTGAGGCCTGCCCGGCCCCGCCATCCACCGTGTCCCAGGCTCCCCACATGACCCGCACTGACCACCCCCCACGGGCCTCAGTTTCCCTGCCTGCATCGTGAGGTCAGCACAGGGGCTGGGAGTGGGGTGCAGGCCAGGTGCGGCCCCCTTGCCTGGGCACCCGGCCGGGGCAGGGCCGTCTGCTGCTGTGGTGGTTCCAGCTGCCCCTGCCCCCACTTGGCCCCCAGACCCACAGCAGGGACCCCAGTCTGAACATGTTCCACCTCCTGGAACCCCACTTGGCGCCATGGCATCCCCACCCCTGTGTGCTTCCTGGGTCCCCCCCCATCTGTCCGTAAGGGGGTCCCAGGGACACGCCTGCCACAAGCTGCCGGCAGACGTTCTGCTCCGAGGACAGGCCCCGGTGACTCAGGCGCCCTGAGCCAGGCAGCGAGCCCTCTCCGATGGTCAGCAGGCCCTGCTCCACTGCCCAGCCTGGGGCTGGGGCTCTCTCCCCTTAATTCCTTCATTCATCCCGGTGACAGCTGTGTGCTGGCATCTGCCACACACTGGGCTTGGATCCCAGCACTGGGGATACGGGTGGGGCCCTGCCCAGCCCCGAGCACCTGTTCTGGGGACACAGCCCGGAAACAGGCAACCCAGTGATCAGTGGTGGCCCCAGCAGGGCTGAGCGCTGTGCGAGGGATGAAGGGATTCAGGGCTGGACAGAAGGTGCCGGTGGGAGGCATGGCAGGCCCTGAGACGGGGGCCCCTGATGGGCACTGTTTTGCAAAAACACCAGAAATGGATTGGCTTTTATAAAGGGGCTTTATTTGCTTACAAAGTTACATTCTTAAGGCTATAAAGTCTCCAAGGTGGGTACCTCCCTGAAGGACGGCCATTGGTGTCTGAAAACCTCTGTTAGCTGGAAAGGCACGTGGCTGGTGTCTGCTTGCTCCCAGGTTACATTTCAAAATGGCGTTCTTCAAAATGTTGCTCTTGGGGCATTTTGTCTTCTCTTAGCTGCAGCTCCTCTTCAAAATGTCACTCTCAGTTGCTCTCCAAAATGTCACTCACAGCTGCTCTGAGATCCTTCTGTTCGTCAGCTTTTTATATGGCTCCAGTGATTTAAGTCGGACCCACCCTGAATGGGTGGGGTGACACTCCCATGGAAATTATCCAGTCAGAGGTCTCGCCCACAGTTGGTTGAGTCACATCTCCATGGAAACCTCAATCAATAGGTTCCAACCTAATCAACACTAATATATCTGCCCCCACAAGATTACATCAAAGAACATGACTTTTTCTGGGGGACATAATATATACAAACCGGTACAGGCTCCCAGAGCACCCTCTTCAAACACCACAAGCACTTCAGTGGGGAGCTGGCCTGCTTGCCCCAGCTCCTCACCCCCATTCTCAGGGTCAGAGTAGAGCCAACAGTGAACCCCAGATCTCTTCAGACGTGGCCAGTGGGTCTGAAGGAGGGGTAGGCTCGGTCATCCAAGCTGGGGGACCACGGCCCAGGGCACCTCCACCTGCAGGCTGCTGGGCCCAAGCACAGCTCAGGGACCTGGGAAATTAAATGTCAAGTGGCAGCACAGGAGACGGCTGGGAGGGAGCTGGGTGGCGGCCACGCTGGCCTCAGAGGAGAGGAGGGTCTCGGAGCCGGGAGCTGGGCCTGCCCTCCCTGCTGGGACAGGCGGCGCCACCCACCTGACCCACCCGAGCTCATCCTGTCTGCGGGGGCGGGGGGAGGGATGGGCATCTTCCCAGCACCACAACCCAGTGCCCCCATCACAGCCTGCACCCCGAAACATCAGCCAGCCCCCCTGCCCCTTGCACCCGTCACCTCTGCCTCTGGTCACACTTTACTGTCCACTTTGACCACTTTACCATCACAACCAGTACTGCCAGTATCACTGCCGTCAGCCCCACGTCCACCGTCACCACCATCTCCATTACCACCATCACCAGTATCACCACCACCACCATTACCATCTCCACCATCTCCACCATCATCTCCACCACCACTACCTCCACCACCACCACCATCACCATCACCACCATCATCACCACCAACACCACCAACACCACCACCACCATCAGCACCACCTCCATTACCACCATCACCAGCATCACCACCACCACCATCTTCACCATCATCTCTACCACCAGCCTTCAACCACCACCTCCATCACCACCTCCACCACCACCTCCACCTCTGCCACCATCACAACCATCACCTCCACCAGCCAACCTCACCCACTGCTGCTTGGTGCCGCCACCACCACCATTTTGAGTGCTTCCTGCCTGCTGAGCTCCGTACTGAACCCTCAGGTTCACGCTTCCCTTTTTTTTATTTGAGTTATATGTTTTGTTTCTACTGCTAAATTTCTTTTCTAGTTCTATTTATTGTAGTACTTGGGCTTACTTTTTGACAGGGGTACTTTGCCCTTGTCTGTGCTCTTGTTGTAACCAAATCCAAATGTAATCAGCTGTGCGAGAATCTTCTGGATGACACAGGGCCTTAGAACACTTTGACTCCCACCCACCTGCTGTTTCTATGCTGTGGTTTGGTGTCATCTCCAGTCCCCAGAAAGTCACCTGCTGCTTTCTCCAGTTCTTTGTTCTCCATCGTTTCTTTTCTCTGCATCCCTCGGGGCCCTGTTTCCTTCTTCCTGAGTTGCATCCTTTGGTTGTCTTTTCCACAAGGATCGGTTGTTAATTGCTGAAAATGACTCTGCTTTGTCCCCCTTGAATGATGGTTGAACTGACTAGAATCCCTGGCCGACAGCTATTTCTTTCAGTGCTTTGAAGAACCTATCCATTTTCGCTGAATTATGGGTCCTCTAGGTTGTCTGCCTGCTCTCTGGATGATTTTATGACCTTTTGCCCTTGGTGTTCTGCAGGTTTACTCTGGTGTGTCAAGGGGTGGATTGATTTATGTTGCTCAGAAATCATGCTTCTTGAATCTGAGAAAATGTGTCTTTGTTAATTCAACACCATTCGTGGCCATTGGCTTTGATGTTTCCTCTGTCCCCTATTCCCTTGTCTCTCCTGGAATTCCCACTAGACAAAGATAGGAGCTCCTTATGGTTTTGTGTCTCATAACTTCTCGTATTTGCAGCTCTCAGTCTTCTGGGTAGTTCCTTCAGCTCCTTTTCCAATTCACTGAGTCTCTCTGCAGCCTCGTCCAGCCTACTACTTAACCCCTTCATTGCGTCTTTCACTTCAGTAATTTTATTTTTCACTTATGGAAGTTCTGCTTCATTCTTTTTTCACATCCGCCTGTTTTTTCATAGTGTGGTGTTTTTAATGATGTCTTAGCTTTCTTTGCTTGTATCTATACTTTACAGTTTCTACTAGATTGCTCCATCAGTCTTGGGGTCTATTCCACTGATCCTGCTGCCCTGTCTCCTCGCAAGCTCTTTCTTAGCATGGCTTTGTCTCCATGATTCTCAGGTGGCCTGGCTGGGAAGAATCCCTCTGGAGTTGTTTTGTGAGAGTTTTAGCCGGGCACCCCCTGGTATCCCCAGCCTGGCCCACTTTTTACATTGATTTGACCATGTTGATTACTGAAAAAGCAAACAGCAGACACAGGTACTCAGCTGCAGAGGCTAGAGCCGGGGTGCAAACACATGGGCTTCCTTGGTCACCTGTGCAGGTGGGCAGGTTAGCTCCCAGTTCCCTCTTCCACTGAGGATGTGGCTCTTCTGGGATGTTCCTGGATTATGAGGGAAGCAGAGCTGATTCCCGAGGTCCTGGGGACCTGTGTCTGGGGTGGGGCTGAGCTTGGGGGTTTCAGGCTCTGGATCTCTCATCTTCCGTGTGGACCTGCTTCTGGGGCTTGGCTCAGGAGACGGACAACCCTGCAGCCTCGGGCCTGGGGCCAGGGCAGGAAGCAAACAGAACCCGGGGGCAGAGCTGGAATTCCTGCTCCAGACTTGGCCGAACTAGTAGGACGCGTGTGCCAGGGGTGGGGCTCTGGCATGGATGTTCTGGTTAATCCTGAGCAGCAGGCAGCCCCCACCTCAGTCCTCATCTCTGACCAGCTGCCCCCCTGCCCGCGGAGCCAACAGGAGCTGCCCTCCAGGGCTGCAGGCGCAATCCCAATACTCCAACCTGGTGCCCGCCCCCAGCCGGAGCAGGAAGCAGCTCTTGGCCACTTGTCCCTAGGGAGGTGCCCTGGGCATATGGGGGCATCTGGCTGAGCTTGGGGCTGCCCTGCTGAGCAAAACTGGGCTGAGGACATGGGAGACGTGTCCTCTCGGGGTTGGCTCGGGGAGGCCTGGGCTTGGCCTTGGGTCCAGTCCTGGAGGGGAGGGCAGAGCTCCATCTCAAAGGACCCAGGGCTCCAGGCTCACATGTCTGTGCCAAGCACTCCGTCCCCTTCCCTGGCGCCCACCCTCCCCGAGGCCTGGGCATAGCTCTTGCCACCGGAGACCCTGCTCCCTCTGCCCATTTCCTCACGCCTGCTGTCCAGGGGGGCAGAAGCTCTCTGGGTGCCCGTTCCCAAGCTGGAACAGAGCTTCTGGGGCTCTGGGGAGTCTGGGCCCAAGCAGGTGCTCCCTGCCTGACATCTGGGGAAACTGAGGCCAGGGACAGTGCCCACACGGCGGGACAGTGACTGTCAGGGTAGGGACTGAGGGTCTGCCACCCCCCAGTGTCTGCAGCCCCTGCCTCCTGGGTCGGGTGGGATGGGCCCCCAGCGGCTGTGCCAGGTGGGAGCCACACAGGGTCTCAGGCCTCCTGGCCATGTCCCCCCAGGCTGCTGTGTGCCTGCCAGCACAACACGTGCGGCGGCTCCTGCGACCGCTGCTGCCCGGGCTTCAGCCAGCAGCCGTGGAGGCCGGCCACCCCGGACAGCGCCCACGAGTGCCAGCGTGAGTGTCCTCGCCACCACCCACAGACGCACATGCACACACACACACACATGCTCACACACATACTCAGATGCACACACTCACACACCTGCTCACACACGCACACTGAGAATGCTCACACGCTCATACACATACGTGCTAACATGCACGTGCTCACACTCACATGCACACACGCTCATGCGCACACATGCTCTCACAATGCTCACACATGCTCACATGCACGTGCTCACACGCTCACACATGCTCACGCACACACACACAACGCTCACACACATACATGCTCACATGCACGCACACATGCATATGCTCACATGCAGTGCTCATGCTCACATGCACACGCTCTCACAATGCTCACACATGCTCACATGCACATGCTCACATACTCACACAATGCTCATGCAAACACACTGACAACGCTCACACGCTCACACGTGTTTATTTGCATGCACACATGCACATGCTCTCACATGCTCACATGCACACATGCTCATGCGCACACATGCTCTCACACATGCTCACACATGCTCACATGCACGTGCTCACACTCACACATGCTCACGCACACACACTGACTGCTCACACGCTCACACACGTGCTTATGTGCATGCACACATGCACATGCTCACACACGCCCATGCGCACACATGCTCACACACATGCTCTCACGCTCACACACACACTCTCACACATCTGGGGTCACCTGTGGGATGTGGGTCATGGTGGAGAAAGTGCCGCAAGTCCTGGGGGGCCCAGCGGGGTGGGCCCAGGGTCACAGAGGCCGTGGCTGATGGCCGGGCCCCTCCGCAGCCTGTAACTGCCACGGCCATGCCCACGACTGCTACTACGACGCCGAGGTGGACCGGCGGAACGCCAGCCAGAACCAGGACCTCGTCTACCAGGGCGGGGGCGTGTGCATTGAGTGCCAGGTGGGGGGTGCCAGGCGTGCGGCGGGGGGCTCGGGCGAGGCCGAGGCGGCTCTTGGAGATGGGCGGGTCTAGCGGGAGGGGGTCAGGTGTGGGGGTGACCCTGAGGTGGGGCGTGGCCGCGGGACCGTCCTGGACCGTGCCCCCGGCTGCCCCAGCACCACACCACCGGCGTCAACTGTGAGCGCTGCCTGCCTGGCTTCTACCGCGCCCCGGATCACGCCCTCGATTCCCCCCATGTCTGCCGCCGTGAGTGGGGCCCGCCCGGGTGGGGCATGCCCCGCCCTCCCCCCGACCTGGGGCCTCCGGGACCTCACGGCTCCCCGGTCCCCCACAGGCTGCGACTGCGACTCGGACTTCACGGACGGGACGTGCGAGGATCTCACCGGCCGCTGCTACTGCCGCCCCGGCTTCACCGGGGAGCGCTGCACGGCCTGCGCCGAGGGCTTCGCCGGCTTCCCGCGCTGCCTCCGTGAGTGCCGGGAGGCCCAGGGCGGGCGGGGAGGGACCCCAGCACCCCTTCGTCCGGCCTGACCCAGCCGACCCGCGGCGTCTTCCCTGCAGCCGTGTCCTTGATCGCCAACGACACTGGGGAGCAGGTGCTGCCGGCTGGACAGATCGTTAGTGAGTCCCCCCGGGGTCCCCAGGCTTCTCCACCACCCCATGGTGCCCCGGGGGCCCCATCCTGCCCTGCCTGTGTGGGTGCTCTGGGCCGGAGGGAGGGGCCACGTCACACCCCCATGGGAAGGCCCCCAGGGAGGCAGGGCTTGTGTCTTTGGTGCCCCATTTGGGGCTCATTTCTTTTACGCAAACAACACATATGCGCGTGAGCAAACCTTCGCGGCTCTGGTAGCGTAAAGGGGAAGAGAAGGTTGCCTAGAACTGCAGCCCCTGCAGCTACCTCCTCTCTGCGCGTCTGGGACTTTACAGACATGCACCTACGCTTGAGTTTTCACAAGGTTGGATTTGTGCGCACGAATCCCGTAAGCGTGTTGTTTCACAGTCTACGTTAGACGGAGGTGGCATTTATTTAACCAACTTCCAGCTATTGGGATTGAGGTCTTGCCAATTTTTAAAAAATAACGCTACATCCTCACGGTTACTTTGCGGTCCTTACTCCCGTAGGACTCTTTCCTAGAGGAAGGTGCTGGGTTACCGGGCGCACGTTCGTGAGGCGTCTTTGGGTGCCTGAGTTGCTTTCCCAGCAAGACGGACCCTTCTGTGCACCCTCGGTGCTGCCGAGAGCAAGCGTCCTTGTCGTGGGGGTGGCAGGGCACGCCCATAGGGGCACGGCCGCTCCGTGTTTCTGGGGTGCGGACGCGTCTCCAGTGGGTGCCTGTTACAGATCGACTGACAGGGCTCTTTCCTTTGTGCGGACGGGTTTTTGTTGAAGTGCCACGGGCCGTCGTCGCTTTTGGCTGTGTTGTGAGTTGACCCTCCTCTCATGGGCTGGGCCTTTTTGAGGCTCGGCTTGCTTTTCCCTGAAAGTTTTGCCTTCCCACTTGCTCGTTGGTCGAGTCCTTCCCACATTAAGTATTTTATTCATTTCTCATGAGCTGTGTTTTTCTGCCACTCGGCCGCCTGCCCTCTATTTCTTAGGAGGCTGTTTTTCACGTGCAGTTTTTCGATTTGGAGGCAGATCAGCTGCTGTTTTTCTTGATCTCTAACTGGGTCATATTTACATGGCTTCCCCCAAACCCAAGGATTCTCTATACCTGCGGGTTCCCTGACGATTTTCTTTTGTATATTTAAGTGTCTTTAGTCTGTTGGAATTTATTTTCCTGGATGTGGTATAAACCAGGGGTCCTAAACCAGGCTTGGTGGGCACGTCACAGTTCCTCAGCCGTGGGCGTGGCCGTGCTCCAGTAAATCTTCACTCACTGCACGAGCCTCAGGCCGAGACCACCGAGAGGCCTCCTCTGCGGCTCGGGCCCGCGGGGAGGCCCAAATCCTCCCTTGTGGTTCGAGAGCTTCACCTTTAATCCGACCGTTGTCCATCGGATGCTGTTAGCGCCTTCCCACTGTGGACCGTCATCGAACATAAACGCTTTCTGGTGTCTGCAGCCATAAGTGACACTGGCTGAAAGCTACGGGCATTTGGGGCCAGCTTGTTTGGTCTTGTAATCCATCTTGGGACTTGTTCCATACTCTTTTATGCTTCAGAACAGTTTAAATATTATAGGAATTATCTATTAAATTTGATAGCACTTACTCATAAAACCGTCGGGGCCTGATACCTTTTAGTTTAAGGAAGAACTTGGGCTACAGTTTCAATTTTTCCGATGATTACTGCATTTATTAAAATTTTCTGCCTCATCAACTTTGGTTATTTATGTTTTCTTAGCATATAGTTTATTTCACTTGGATTTTAAAATGTGTTACCATTGTCACAGTTTATCTCCTTTTATTTGTATTGTCTATTTTTCTTTTCTTTTTCTTTTTATCAGAACAACCAGAGGTTTATTGAAATTACTGGTATTTTAAAAGTATAGTTTTAGGTTTTATTGATAAGATCTGCTGGGGATTTTCTTTGTTTAGTTTGGAGGGGGAGATTTTGCATGCTAATAGAGTAAATTTTGAACTAAAACTTTAATTCCTTCTATCTACTTACTTTCTATTGATTTATTACTGTTTTTATAGTTCTGAATATTAGCTTATTATTTTCAATCTCTCTTTATTATCAGCAAAAAGTTTTAAAGTAGTGGCCCTTACATTTGGCAATGTCTGGAGGCATTTTTGGCTGTTACTACCAGGGAGGCAGTGCTGGCATCCCCAGGAGAGGCCAGGGGTGCTGCTAAACGTCCTACAAGGCACCAAAGACCCCGCCACAGAGTCTTGTCCAGTCCAAAATGTTGGCAGTGCCGGTTGGAGAGACCCTGGTTTAAAGCTATGAATTTTCCTCAGAGTGTAGCCTTGGGTAGATGCATCCCATGGGGTTTGTTATGCCACATTCTCAGTATCACTCATTTCTAAACAGTCTGTCATTTCACTTTTTTTCTCTTTGACACAAGTTGTTTAGAAAAATGTTTATAAATTCCAGGTGGTCAGATTTATTTTCTGCCCTTTGTGGTGGTTCATGAGTTCTACTCTTACTTCATTGTGGTCAGATTTTGCAGCCTGATGATTTCTGCTTTTTGTTTGGGAATTGCAGGTTTTCTTTGTCGCCCACCTAGAATGTGATCAATTTTATATTGTTTCATGATCATTTGACAAGAAGCATGTCCTCTCTTGGGTCCAGGTTTCTATGTATCCACTAATGCAAGCTTGTTAATTGTTAGTTAATTCACTCTGTCCTCACTTCAATCTTGTCTCTGAGCTCTAACTTTCAGAGAACAGTGTATTCAGTTTTTCATTCTGTGGCTATGATTTTGCCAAATTCCTTCGCAGTTTGCATAGCTTTGGCTTTCGACACCTTGCAACCACATCTGCGCTTGGAGGTTCCCACCTGCTACATCTCTTGGACAAGTCTTCATTTTCTGAACACGTAATGTCCCTCTGTGTCTCCGCAGGTGCTAGCAGCCTTGAATTCCACCTGACTTGGGCCTCTGTCTCTACACTAACCTCCCTGTGTTCACACCTGCCCGGCCTATCCCCACATCCCTGTCTCCACTGAGCCCTGGTTCATGGTTGGTCCTTTCAAGAGGACAGCACTGGATTTTCCTTTTAGGTTCAAATGGAGCCCTCGGCATTTTTTCTCACCAAAGAGGCTCCAGGTGGTGCCCGACTGTGGCTGCTGACAGGTTGGCTGGCTCCGGCCCCTTCAGGCCCCTCCTTTTCTGCTTATTTTTTTCCTTTTCTATTTCTGGATTGAACAACGTTTCTCATTTTTGGTTTGGGTAGGTTGGTGGTTTTCAGTTGCTGCTGCTGGTGGTGTTTGCCCAGTTTGGATTGGAAGTTCTGTTTCTTAATTCTGGTCTGACCACTGGTTGTCCGTACATTTTTGACAAGTGTCGAACCATTATTTCCTGTCGATAACCAAAATTAAATAGTATTCACATTTAATTTTTGTGCGTGAAAATGTTCTGCTTTTTATTCCTTCTTCCCAATCTCGAGAGTTGTTTATAAGGGAACTAGAACTTTCTTTCTGGCTCATTATATTTTGGTTTTGCATTTTCTCTTGTTACATTAACGCCTGCAGTTAACTTGGTGTCTACATCACACATGACCCGGTGAACGTGTTAATTGTTGTCCTGTCCTGCTGTGCACCGTATTCTTGAAACACTGGCCTCTTCCTTCCCAGCATCCCCTTCTCTTTTCTCTGTGCTTGTGTGGCATAAACATGGCAAGCAGCAAGGCCGTGGGCAGTGGGACTTTTCTGGGCACGGAGGGTTGGGGTCTGTGGGTCTCTGAGGCACCCCCCCGCCCCCACCACCCCCAGACTGTGACTGCAACGCCGCTGGGACCCAGGGCAACGCCTGCAGGAAGGATGTGCGGCTGGGACGCTGCGTGTGCAAACCCAACTTCCAGGGCGCCCACTGTGAGCTCTGCACCCCCGGGTTCTTTGGCCCAGGCTGCCAGCGTGAGTCCAGCCCCTGCCCGCCCCCTGCCTTCCCCTGCCCCCCCGGGCACCTGGCAGCCTGTGTCCGCTGACCCTGCGCGTCGCCCCCCCTGCAGCGTGCCAGTGCTCCAGCCCTGGAGTGGCGAGTGGCGAGTGCGACCGCGACTCAGGCCAGTGCACGTGCCGGACGGGCTTCACGGGGGCCGCATGTGAGCGCTGTGCCCCCGACTACTTCAACTTCCCTCTCTGCCATTGTGAGTCAGGGCTCCCAGCATGGGGGGGACCTCGGGGGTATAGCCACCACATTGACCGTCATGGTGACGCCCCCTCGCTCTGCAGTGTGTGGCTGCAGCCCTGCAGGGACCCTGCCCGAAGGCTGCGACGAGGCCGGCCGCTGCCCGTGCCGGCCTGGGTTCGACGGGCCGCACTGCGACCGCTGCCGCCCTGGCTACCACGGCTACCCCGACTGCCATGGTGAGCGGGGGCAGCAGGTGGGGGCAGCGGGCAGGGGCTGGGCCCCACAGGGTGCCCACAACCCAATCCCGCCGTGCCCTGCAGCCTGCACCTGCGACCCCAGTGGAGCCCTGGACCAGGTCTGCGGGGCGGGCGGGCTGTGCCACTGCCGCCCCAGCTACGCGGGCCCCACCTGCCAGGAGTGTGCCCCCGGCTTCCACGGCTTCCCCGACTGCGTCTGTGAGTGGGCGGAGGAGGGCGAGGGAGGATGCCTCCCACATGGCCCCTGCATGCCCCTGCCTGATGCCCCGTGTGCCCCCTGCCCGATACCCCGCGTGCCCCCTGCCCGATGCCCCGTGTGCCCCCTGCCCAGTGTCCCGTGTCCTCTGCCCGATGCCCCCGTATGCCCCCTGCCCAATGCCCCCGCATGCCCCCTGCCCAATGCCCCTGCATGCCCGCCACCCTGCCCTCCTCCCACATGCCCACCTGGTCGCCCACCGCCCTACCCTCCCACAGCCTGCCACTGCTCTGCTGACGGCTCCCTCCACGCGGCCTGTGACCCTCAAAGCGGACAGTGCAGCTGCCGGCCCCACGTGACGGGCCTGCGGTGTGACGCGTGTGTGCCTGGAGCCTACAACTTCCCCAGCTGTGAGGGTGAGGCCAGCGCCAGCAGGCAGACTGCCAGCGTGTGTGGGGTGTGCGTGCATGTGTGTGGTCATGGGCTGTGCATGTGTACCCGTGTGCTGTGTGCCTTGTGTCACGGGTTGGGTGCATGTGTGTGTGCTGTTCACGTGTGTGCCCACGTGGCTGTGGGTGGTGCATGTTCACCTGTGTTTGTGTGCTGTGTGCATTCAAACGTTCACACACATGCTCTGGGGGGGGCACGTGTCCTCATCACAGGAGCCACATGTCTCTGTGCGTGTTGCCACGTGTGGGGGGCGTGTGCGCTGGCTCACCTGGGCCGTGGGGTTCTGGTTGGGTCAGCCGCCAAGAACGACCTTGGCCCTGTGTCTCCACAGCTGGCTCCTGCCACCCCGCGGGCCTGGCCCTGGCTGACCCTGCCCCCCCTGAGGTGAGCCCAGGTCTGCCCGTGGAGTCGGGGTGGCAGGGTCTGGTCCAAAAGCCCCGTATCCATGACAACCTCCAGGCACCTTTGCATCTTAGGCTGGTCCTCAGCCCAGCCCAGGTGGATGTGTGGGAGGGCAGGGAGCCACTTTGACCCTCTGTCTCATCCTCTTCCAGGCAAATGCTCCCTGTACGTGCCGGGCTCATGTGGAGGGGCTGAGCTGTGATCGCTGCAAACCCGGGTTCTGGGGACTGAACCCAAGCAACCCTGAGGGCTGTACCCGTGAGTCTTCCCAGAGTGGGACTGGGGGAAGCTGGAGGTGAAGGCTTCTCTGTATAAACTCCTGGTTGAGGATGGGGTCTAGCCCCTGCCCCCTGCCCTGCCCCATCCCTGAGGCCGACTCTGCCCCCTCCCCAGGCTGCAGCTGCGACCCCCGGGGCACACTGGGTGGTATGAGTGAGTGCCAGCAGGTGAGTGGGGTCCACGGGGTTGGGGTGGGGTGGGGGACGGCCCCCTGCACGGCCGGCTCCCACCTTCTCCCTCTGTGCAGGGCTCTGGCCAGTGCTTCTGCAAACCCCACGTGTGCGGCCGGGCCTGTGCGGCCTGCAGGGACGGCTTCTTCGGGCTGGACCAGGCCGACTACTTCGGCTGCCACAGTAAGTGCCCCTTGCTCAGCCCTCTGACCCCCTCCCTCGGGCCTCTGGAGCTGAGCCCAGGGCAGGGCAGGTGGGCAGGGACCTGGCCCGGGGCCCGGGCTTGGCATGGCCCTGTCAAGCTGTTTCTGGATGCGGTGCTGGGAGTTGGGGCGGGGGCACCATGTCCTCCCTCGGTGGGTGGTGGGTGGTGGGTGGTCCTCGGCCCTCCTCTGCCCACCCCACACCCGGGCAGACACCCCTACTCAGCCCCAGCCCTGGAGTCCAGTGGGAGAAGGAAGGCAGCTTCTCCGCTGTGGTGGTGGCGTCTGGACAGGGCACCAGGCTGGGAGGGACAGAGCAGGCCAGAGGGGGACGAGTGGGGTCCTGGGGTGCAGCACTGGAGGTGGGGGGCTGGGCAGCCGGGCGGTGCCGTCAGCGTCCGACCCCCTCGTCCCCTGCAGGCTGTCGCTGCGACGTCGGGGGCGCCCTGGGCCAGGGCTGCGAGCCGAGGACGGGCACCTGCCGCTGCCGCCCCCACACCCGCGGCCCCACCTGCCAGGAGTGAGCGCCCCTCCCCCGGCCCCCCGGACCCCCCGGCGGCTCCCCGGCAATCCTCGTCTGCCCACCCGGCCGGGACCAGGCCGTGACCCCCTCGTCCCTCCCCGGCCAGGCCGGCGCAGGACCACTTCCTCCCGGACATGCACCACCTGCGCCTGGAGCTGGAGGAGGCGGCCACGCCCGAGGGCCGCGCCGTGCGCTTCGGCTTCAACCCCCTGGAGTTCGAGAGCTTCAGCTGGAGGGGCTACGCGCAGATGAGCGCCGTCCAGGTGCGGGGCCGCGGGGCGGGGGCAGCTGGGGGGCCGCGCCGGGGGGGCCGGAGGAGCAAACCGGGTCCCCCCCGCCCAGCCCAGGGTCTCGGCGCAGCTGAACGTCACCTCCCCCGACCTCTTCCGGCTCGTCCTCCGGTACGTCAACCGCAGCCCCTCGCGCGTGAGCGGGCGCGTGTCCGTGCGGGAGGACGGCAGGTTTGCCACCTGCGCCAACTGTGAGTGCCCCGGCCAGTGCCCCGGCCCGCCCCCGCTGCCCCCCGGTGCCCCCCACAGCCCCCCAGCCTGTCCCCGCTGCCCCCCACAGCCCCCCAGCCCCCCAGCCTGTCCCCGCTGCCCCCCGCTGCCCCCCACAGCCCCCAGCCTGTCCCCGCTGCCCCCCACGGCCCCCCAAAGCCCCCAGCCTGTCCCCGCTGCCCCCCACAGCCCCCCAGCCTGTCCCCGCTGTCCCCTGCTGCCCCCCACAGCCCCCAGCCTGTCCCCGCTGCCCTCCACAGCCCCCCAGCCTGTCCCCGCTGTCCCCTGCTGCCCCCCCCAGCCCCCAGCCTGTCCCCGCTGCCCCCCACGGCCCCCCACAGCCCCCAGCCTGTCCCCACTGCCCCCCACAGCCCCGCACTCCCACCCTCTGCCCACCCGCCTTCCCTGGCCCCTCAGCGCCCCGTCCCCCGCAGGCACGGAGCAGAGCCAGCCGGTGGTCCTCCCCCCCAGCGCGGAGCCCGCCTTCGTCACGGTGCCACAGAGGGGCTTCGGCGAGCCCTTCGTGCTGAACCCCGGCTCCTGGGCCCTGCTCGTGGAGGCGGAGGGGG